>NW_017151272.1:628462-648044 GCF_001652005.2 Ceratina calcarata | reverse complement strand
GATGGTCGGATTTTGTCAACATCAATAAAATGCCAAATAATCATATGTAACTTGTTAAATACTCGAGTTAGAAGAAAAATTCATAGAATCTTTCTTGTGAAGATCCTCAATACTTACAATTTCTGTATACAAAGTTTTCAGCTAGTGTCAATAATTAATTAAGAAATAAAATTGTTTATTGCTAAAACTTGTTCTTCGTGTTAGCGAAAAATGTTCAAGATAAAAATTGTAGCTCTAGTTGTCAGAAACAAGAACGTTCCTACTTTTCAATAATTTAAGAATAAAAATTGTGAGGTATTCTTGAAAATCGGCCGAGTTCTATCGACAAACGAGAATCGTTTCGCGGTTGGTACCGGTAGGCCGCGGTCGATTAAGCACGCCCGGTCGACGTCCGACTCGAAATCCCCCGTTGATTCCGTGGGGCCCCGAACACGATCAGATCCGAGGAGTCGTCGCTGGCGTAGAAGTACGCCCGCGCCACCAGGATAAAAGGTTCGATCGAACGGATTAAAATATTACGGGGAATCAGAAGAAAGGACGAGGCCGCGCGGTGCCCCGTAACCCGATATCGAACTTAATCTCTTTCTCGGCCGCCTAGAGTTTAGGCCCTAAACGCTTGGCCGGGCCTCGGCCAACAGAAATAAAGAAATCGAGAAAAGGACTGGTCCCAAGAGCACTGGGCACGCTCGGTTGATTCGTCCTTTCTTCGTGCCCCTCGGGCGCCACAGCTCCTCTCTTTTCCCGTTAATGGAACCGCGTTTACGTTCGATACTTTCGATGATCGATCGATACGAAGAACGCGTTTATCGCATAGAGATTGAGAGTCGAGGAAACCTCGTTCTATGCTTCATTTCGTAAATTGATATCATGAAATGTATTACGGAATACGAAATGTTCTGATAGAAAAGCGAGAACTGTCCATGTATGGAACGATGCACGGAGCGTCGGAGGATCGGCGATCATCCGCGACGGCCTCGGATCACGGAGAGATGATCGGTCGCCAAGAGAAAAAGCGATGATCGTTCCGTTCGTAATAGTGCGCGGCCCGTAATACGACTCGGCGTTATTCGCCGTATTATCGGCCGATTACTGTAATTACGGTAAACGAGCGTACACGTATTTATCTTACCATTGTGCGAGCTCAGATCCCTGGGTTTTTGGTCCAGCGCTAGTGCCCTCTCGGCGTCTCCTCTCTCCTCGCGGAGCCTGGAACATCGGATACAGGGAAAAGCTTTAGTATAATATCGATTATTGCGGGTGGACAGGAGAATCGAGTCGGAGCGGAGGTGGACTCGTCCCGATGCCCGTTAATTAAATAATTATTGCAGCGTCGCGGCTGGGAGCGTAGGTAGATAAGTGCCGGGGTCTGGCCCGGTCGTCGGGGCCGCGCGTTCTGTTCGATCATCGACGTTAATCGATTCGCTCGTATTTTTCACGCGCAGTTGTCGCGCGTCGCCTCGAGGATCGTTAAAACCGGTTCCCGTATGTTCGTCTCGCGGGGATGAGTAAACAACGATCGGGGAGACAGAGATATTTCAAGTACAATTTATCGGTTTACAGTAATTGTACACATCGTCGGGTTTTAATGGGACAATGTATCTGGCGTTGCATCTGAGAGCGAGGCTGCGCCACCGAGAGTCGTTCCGTGGTTTCGCGATGCTCTCGGATACCAGTTACCCCTCTTTTATTTTGTTGCTCTCCCGGTTTCCTCGAATGTTCGGCTTTACGAGGGCCGGGCTCGTTAAGCTACACCAGCCGGCCTTTATGCCTCTGCACCGCGAAACTTTTAATCTTGCCCCTATATTGTTCGGCCCTCGTGGCTCTCCTCCGGTAGCTCGCCCGTGGAATCGTTAAGACTCGCAGCCGGATGCCGAGGGTCTGACGTTAACCGGCCGTTGTCGCGGTATCGAACGTTCGCACCTCGACGTCGTACAGATTCCTCCGACGACGTCTCGGCGTTTCTCAGGATAAAAAAAATTTACCATTCTGCTTCCGATAGAAATTACTTGTACACACAGATTCGAGAGTAACGGAGAAGGGTCGTTCTTCGGTCGATTAGACGGCCCGACGAAGTCACGAACTCTCAACGATTCTTTCCTCGACTTTGCAAATTATTCTCCGGGGTACGGTTCGTTCTTGGAGGTCGGCACGGTGCGTGGAGGGCGGCTCGCACCTCGAATCGAACCGCGGACCATTAAGTAAGAAGTTAATATCATTAAACATAATATTGGGCGCATCTGGGAGCCGCAGAGCACTTACCGACCCGGCCACCCGAGCACCCCCGCCGCAAACGGCTTCTCTCCCGTCCGGGGTCGGCACCGCGCGAACCCGCGAGAACGCCCACCCCACCCGTCGCGACCCCTCGAACCTTAATTTTTTAATGAGAAAATGCTTTCAAAGAGCCGGAGAGAAATACCGTGCGTCTACGAGCGATAAGTTACGGCCGCGTTCACCAGAATGGAAGAGGAGAATCTCCCGTTCTCCTGTCCTCGCCTCTCTTTTTCTTCTACGAGCTACCGAGACGTTCCCTCGTTTCGCGACTAATTTTACGATCTTTTCAAATCTTACACAGGAATCGATTGGATCGGACGATGGCAATAATAAATGCGAAGCTTTGATATCGTGACGACTCAACTTCGGAGATAATTAAATTTTAATTGGTAATACGAGTCGATTAAGACGGACGATGGGTATCCGCCTCCTGGCTACCTTTTCTCACCGGACCCGACGAATTCGAACGAAGGGGGGAAGCCGCGGCGCGAGGGAGACGAAGACACGAGTCGAAATTAGGAGAGAAGGGGGCACACGGAGCCCGGGAGAAAGGGGACCCATTCGCTTAGACGTCGTCGTAACCGGGCAAGGTTATTAAATTTGTAATTAGTCGAATATTACGGCGAGCGTATCTCGGCGTCTTCACGGTTCCCCCGTTCGCGCGTTTACGCGCGCGATCGCCCGCGTTTACCTGTCCCGGCGCGACTGCACGCCCGCGTTAATACATCATGGATTTCATTACGCGCGCCTACGGCTTTCCTACGGCCTAGTCGCGAATAATTAGCGCTTCGACCCCGTCCTGAGAGCGAAGGATCGCGCCGAATTTTCCACTCGCCTGCCAGACGTTTTCAACGCCGCAGAAAATGGTGCCTCGCTCCGTCGAGTAAAATATTTTTTTGTCAACGTCAAAACGATGAAACGTGACGTGATCTGCAGAGATCAGAACTTCTTTTGACCGACTATTTCAGGTACATCGTGTCGATGATCGATCCTCGTCGCATCCATTAGCATGGTACAGTACGTAGCGACTAATAAGCCGTTCTTCTTCGGATCTTTGCCTTTAATTTTGATTCGGTAATGACGAACTCCGCGGGGATCCCTTGGCCGATGCTGGGAAACGAGCGGCCCGCACAGCGGGAGTTCATTAACAGCCGTATTTCGAACGCGGACGAACCGATTCCAATAGAATCGGGCTCGCGATTTCATCCCTGGCAAACGCTTAAATCTCGAATCTCCTGATCTCGACGTGAACGCAATCGAGAAATGAAAGTTTCCGTACGTTTTCGTAATACTCGGATGAGCTAACGTGAAACGGTCTAATCTCGTCGTGTAAAATTGGCAATGCAGTCGAAGGGCAATAGTTTCTGTGCATACCAGCGGCCATTTTTAATCAACGGTTCGGTTCCTTTGGCAGGTGCCTCGGTGTTTGGCACCGGTTTTGACGTTTTTATCGAAAAATCAAAAGCATCGTGGGTCGCGTAACCCACGTTCCGATAATGACGGGGAACAGTTGTAATTTCAAGAGGACAAAGAGCCGGGCAAATTGGCGAAAGTATGCCGGCGCGGCTTTTTCGATAAACGATACGTATGTACACACATGTGCGTGTGTACCCGCGCGGGGGACGTCGATACCCGCCTACCCTTTTCGTCGAGCGACGATTGACCGGGGCGGCGCCGTCGTAATTTTAATTACGCCGCTGGAATCCGAGGCGCGATTGTGTTACAGGTTCGAGAAGGGGATGAACGACACCGGGCCCTTGGTCTCGCGCTTTCCTCCAACGGGTACACGCCTCGCTTACGGAACTTTCCGCTCCGGAGTCCAAATAATAAACGAGCCGGACGGGGGGTCAGGTAACGGGATCCAAAGTGCGCGATCCCGAAAATGCCACCCTCCCCGCCGCTGTGACATCCGAGGCGAAAGGGGTCGGTAACGAGTCTCGGGACGGTTAGCGAGGAGATATTCCTTATTTCGCCACCCGCGTCCTGCCTTTCCTCTCGCGTCACTCTCATAATTATCAACGGGACGACTCGCGTTACGGACCTCGCAACTTGGTTGAACGTGAAAACTCTGAGAAACATCCCGTCCGAATTTATCTCGTATAGAGGACACGCGCGTTCGAAGAATCGTTCGCGAAACATCGGTCCAAAAATACATGAAGAGCCGCGGGTGGAGGTTCGCCGTTCAGCCTTCACGTGACCGAAGACGCTCGCGTCTCGGTGGAGGGAGAAAATATGAGAAACATAATTCAAGATAGAGGTCTGTCGGGCAGAAATTGGCTTCGGGGCAGAGCGATCGAGTTCGAGCGTCAGAACGCGACTTCCACGGGCGAGCGGAATATAAAGGGACCGAGAGAGGAGAAGGAATCGAATTACACCCGATCCCGTCGCCCCTGCCTTTCGATTTCTGCCGGATCTGCTCGCAAATATTATCCGACGTATCGGCAGACGGACAGCATTTATCAAACCGACCACTCGGACTGCTGAGGGGTGTATCTCCGGGCCGATTCAATCACCGGATGCCTGGAATTCCAGTTACTCCGCTCTGCTCGTTGATCAAATCGATGCGCGCCGAATAAGACGTCCGACTCGCGGTATTAATTCCCCTTACCAGTCCACGTGTTCATCAACGTTTCGACGTGATCCCCACGAGAATTGGTCCGTTTCTCAGGCGATTAAAGTTAGCGAATTCTATTTTCGAGCTAGAACCGTTGAACGGGGTCTTCCTTACTCGTACAGATTTTATCTGACGACGGAGCCAGAGCGAAGAGGGTGAGTGCCGCGTTAATTGCGACGTTTACGCGAGTTCATCGTCGTACTCGTGACGACGATACACGGTCTACAAAGCTACCGGGTGAATCAACGTTCCCCTCTATCTCCGTTTCGAATTCCCTTCGGTACTCCCTCGCTGTGCGCGCTGCCAGTCAGCAGGTTTCTTCTCTTCCATTTCCCGTTTCGGCACTCGGGGCTCGGTTTGACTAATAGATCTCAGCGGCAGTCACGACACAATCGGGCGCGGACTACCGTTGCCGACTTCATATCAATCCGTTGGATTCCGGCGCTCGCATCCCCGGTAACGAGTCGTGATAAATGACGGGGCCTCGGCCCGGCGACGATTGAGATTAATTTCTCGTTGTACGTCTTCTCGCTTTGATACACCCGTGGTCGAGTTAATCGCGAACTGGCCCGACCGAACCGAGACCGGCGCTCCGACGAGAAAAAGAGAGACGGGGCCGCGTTCGGTCGTCGCGGGGGAAGCAGACGAACCGAACTCCGTGTCGACCCTTGGCTCCTTGAAAAATAATCTCAATTCCGAGGGGCCGGTGGAAATTCACCGGCCGAACGTGTTCTCGCTTCCGTTTCACGATAATTTCCAGGAGCAATCGATGAACGGGTGTACCCTGGGAGGAAGAGCGAAGGTCGTTTCCTTAGGTCCTCCCTCCGGCTAATTACGTATACCCTGCGGGACCCCCGCAGACAGGAAATGAGACCGTTGCCGAGAGCTTCTGTTCGTTCCATATATATAAATACGTAGCCGTGCTCGCGTGTGCGTATAGACGACCGCTTAAAACGGTTGGAAATACAGTCGGATTAAAGCCCGGGGATCAGATACCGCGGTGATAACCTCCGACTTTATACCCGCGCAGGACAGCGGTTTAATTAGAAGACGACGGCTGAGATTCCGGCTAGAAACGTTGATCGAGCTAAATTGTTTTCTCATCCTCTCGCACCCGCGCGTCCACTGATTCGACCTGCGCCTCTCTCGCTTCCGAACGGCTTCCGGGGCTGCCGAGGGAAGACAATGCCGATCCGGCGAACAGATAAACCGGCCGTTTAGACGAACGACTGCTCGAGCGCGAGCTTGACGAACGGCTCGCCACGGGAGAAGGTGAAGGAGACGGAGACCCGTCGAACGCTCTGCTCTACCTGACCATGGAAAACGAAAGTCGAAGAAAGCTGCCGCACGGATAGGAACCCAAAGATTTCACGCTGCATGCCTGTCCCGCGTTACGCGCAACGAATATCTGTTTTTTTGCTCTCGCCTCAAAGTTCTTTATTCTCGTTTCGTGCCACTCTGGCTCAGATCGATTTCTTGTGACTCTTTTTCTCAGAACCCTTTGCTCGTTCGTTTGTACGACACGTGGTCATAATTTTGACAGAGATAACAGTCCAAACGACATCTTTCTCTACTGAACGAGCACAGTACAAGAAAGAACAGCGAGCGTATTTCTTTTTCAATAAAAAATTTTATTTGTTAATTAATTATGGAAAGTAGCGAACAATTTTTTATACAGAAATTGTAGGCATTGACGTCCTCTACAAGAAAGATTCTATGTACTTCAGGACTAATCCAACTTATTTTTTTTTTTCTTATACTATTGTACGTTTCGCGTATTTCCATTATTCGTTTGAGTACTATTACGAATAGTAATTTTACCCGAGTTACAAACGAGGTCAGTGTCACGGAACACGAATGTTTGTACCCCCCAGATCGCAAATCATTTATCCCGGAAAAGATAGTCGGCGTACGATACGTCATCCCCGTCGTCGGTCTCGGGGGTGCGAGAAAGCCTCGAAAGCATTTTTCAATTCCGCGAAACTTTACGATAGATATCTTCCCCGCGACCGGCCAGGGCTTCGCCCAGAAACATTTGTACATAAATCTGAAAATTATGAGCCCCGGTTTTTCCCCTCCCGGTAGCAGCCGGCCATATGCCTGCCAACGCGTAACGGTGAGATAACGCGCAGGGCAACCCCTCGTGAAGGCGACCGCAGCCGCGTGAAACTGCACTCCCACCCTATCCTCCCATTCTCTTCTTCTCGTCCACCCCCCCGGTTACAGCGGAGTCGAAAAGCCTCCGCGTATAAATCAAGATTCGTGGAAAAATAAAAATCACTTCGCCGCCGGATCGGTCGATTAAGGGCCATCGATGGCCGCTCAGGGAGTTCGCGCGACCCCCGAGTCGAAAAAGGCTTATCGCGGTTTCGAATGGACCGATTTCACCCCCCGAACCCGATGGCTTTTATATTTTCTCTTTTCTCCATGAAGCTGATCGATCTCGACGATCTTCGTCGTCCGATGCTGTTAGACACGTCGTAAATTAATGTAGCACGCGAACGAGAGCCCACCAGTCGCGCTTCGCCTGGCTCGTCACTTCGTCGGCAGGTGGTCCGACGTTCACACCAGCTCTTTATAGATCTCGAATCGACCAATCGTAACGAGAAATCGGATAAACTCGTACAGAAAGGCGTCTCTCGTACGAGAGGGAACTGGCTCCGAGAGATAGCACCCCAGGAGGGGCGGCTGACTAGGCAAATATTCGATTTTGTCTATTCAATTTTCCAGAAAAATAGCGCGTCGTCTCTCTCACTCGCGGCGTTATCGACGCGACAGAAGGAGACGGGCGGGAACGGAGGAAAAGAATAAGTTCGATCAGTCAGAGGGTGGCAGTTACCGTTTCGGTTATGGGTTTCGGAAGCGTCGTCGAATCCTATTCTTGCGCAAACCCGATAAGCGGGCTTTTACGCGTGTATTTTCGCACACGCGCCGTCGCGCGTGGGGTGGCCCTCTGCCGCGTCACGCTCTATCGCGGACAAGCAGATTTCCACGCGACAGATACCGGTCTCTCCACCGATAAACGATCGCCCCGCGTGGCCCGTATTTTCTCCTTTTCCAATCGTTTTCCTCTATGGAACGTTCCCGAACGCCGAGGCTCTCCGCTTTAAAGTCTGCGAGCTCTCTCGCCCACCTTTTTTATTTTTTTCTCCATCGCATATTTTTGTTCGATCTACTCCGAGGGGATGGTGGCTCGAAGGTACACGAAGGGTGGATTCGTCCGTTTATTTGCGTATTGCCGGCTGAGCAACCAGCGGACTTATCGCGGTCGAAACTTGCCTCGAGTCTCGAAACCTACCGATTCGTTCGTTAGATCGTGCACGAAAGAAACGTGGAATCCTATTAAATTTTAGAAACGTATACTACATCTAACAGGTATTAAAATATGTACTCCTCGCTGTCCGCCTGACTCCGTGGATGCCGCGAGAAACAATTACGTGTCGACGCAAAAATAAGGGGGGTGTCGCGCTTGCTTAATTACGCGGCAGCTCTCGGGGAGCCGCGCTTCACCTTCGCGCTTTCTCATCAAGCTCCGCTTAATTTCTAACCCCTCCTCGCGTGCCTGGCAAGGGTGAGAGAGAGTATATTAAGCGACACTCGGAATTACAAATAACAAATTGCAATTTGATTCCCCGCACGGTCGGTCGGCACTCGTGCGGACGGGCTGTTCCGCCGGGGCCGCGGGCGCAATTTATCATTACAGCCGAGACAGTTTCTCTTCCTTTCGATCCCGATCCCACCCGAGGCCGCTCGAGAACCGAGAAGTCATCGACGGCGCTACGCGTTCGAACGACGGTCAGACTCTTCTGATGAACAGACCGACCAAAGAAGAGATCGTTTCGAGTTCTGATCGTGGTTCGATTCGAAACGAACGGGAAGCTACGATCGGGGGCGAGAGACGTAGGGGCGCGGAGAAAAGAGAGCCGGGGTTGAGGGGGCGAGCGGAGCGGTTTATATGGCTAAAGGCGCATCCCTCGAGCCGTATCGATCGTTGACTTTAAAATTCAAAGAGACCGACAATAGCTTCCCTTTCCGCCGAGCCTCTGTACTACAATATCATATTCCGTTCCTTTCGTTTCATTGTCTGGTAAAGCCTGCGCTAATAATAAAAGATTGCTACCCTGGAAGCTGTGCCGGCGAGGGAGAGAGACCGAAGGAGAGAGAAAGGGAGACGGCGACAACGGTTACTCTCCGTCGCAGGAGAAACGAACGGAACAAGGGAAGACGCGCGTGCGAGCGAGCGGAGAAACGACGAAAACTGGCACGGGGAAGGTTTCACTCGGTCGAGTCTTCTTCCCAAGTTCGGTGCTACATCATCCAGATAGCCAGAACCATAATGCCTCGCTGAAAAGTTGCTCGAATTTCTGTCCGCGAATTTAATATTCCGCGCACGGTCGCGGCTCTTTGTACTCTCGCGCGCTACCCTTCTCTCTGTCTGTCTGTCTCTCTCTCTCTCTCTCTCTCTCTCGCGCGCGTTCTATCGCGAACGACGCGTTTTGCGTTTGTCGCCGAGAAGATTCCACGTGAACTTTCGCGATACGCCGGATGTTCGTCCCGGGACGCCGATAATCCTGGCGCGCGCTCGCGATTCCGGAAAATTGGGATTCTTTCTTCCCTCACGAGTCGCTCCTCGGTGGTCTCTTTATCCGGACACGCGTCTCGAGTTAGCAGCGGCCAAGGAGCGCCACGACAAAAGGGAGACCCCGTTCGAATTACACACGTAACGGGAACCGAGAGAAAGAGATATGTATTTGTCGAGGGACGCGCGCGGCGCGAGGGGCGGGAATCAAAGGGGACGCACACATGGACGATCGTATTAAATCATAAATGTAAACGAAGATGGGAACGGGGGAGAGCGAGAGCTCGCGCGCGGTCCGATAATGAAACTTTCCCGTCCATCCACGCCACAAAGCTGGCTGCTGCCCGATTGCTAGAAACTTTAATCGCGCGTAGATGGATTTTCGACGGTGCCTTTCCAGCTGAATTTACTCCCGTGGCATAAATTATTTCCGTAAAAGAAAAAGAGAAACAGATACGAAATAGTTGTGAAGCATGAAACGCGTTTCAGAAACGGAGGGAGAGATCGATCCGAGATTTCCGATAGATATCGGCAAACGCGTGTGCAATGCGTCCGCGAGAGACTCGCGCACCTGAGCCGAGATTAAACGTTTCGAGGGATACGAAATGAAATATTTAGCGATCCTGGGGGTTCAAACGGGGCGACTGTTCCCTTTGTCGGCGACCTGTTACCCATCGAATCGCGCAGGAATGCGCTAACCCCTTGTCCCAGCGTGTCGCGCGTCTACCTTTCCTTTACCTCGCGATCCTCCATCTACTTTTACCGATCGCTCTTTTGACCCACGCGCGACCGTTCAATTTTTCATCCTCTCGTTCCGATTCACATAATTTCGAAAGGACGTACGAGAATCGAGTTGATATTACGAGTACAAATTAGATTAATTGATTTTTTTGGCTGCCTTCTCTTCAATGCTCAAATCACCACACATTCTTGAAACGTCGAAATTTTTTTTTTTAACTTCCCTACATGATTTATTAGTTGGAGCATTGTCACCATAAACCTCCACAAGCATTCTATTGGGTTGGCAATTAATACTTGAAGAGTTTGTCAATAGACTTCTTACTTAAAATCCGCAATCACTTAGTTGCCAACCTAATATGCGCTTCAGCTGCACTTTTCTTCCAATTAAAACAGAAAACAAAAAAACCTCGCGCAAATGCTGTTTAGTTGACATAAAATTTGATATATTCAACACAGTAGAAAGCAAGGTTTTTGTATGAAACTCAAAGCAATATAAACTGAATATTATTGACAGACGTTCAAGCTCTGTGAAACAAGCGCTGAAATCAGCTGTCACTATGAAACATTCATAATAGCTAGAGGCATGTTTTGAAAACGGTCCGAACTAATTTCTACTCCAATTGATATTTCAGATTCGAGCGCCGCGCGCCGTACCAACGGAGAAGAAAGTTCTCTACACCGAAGGCGGTAAGAAAAAAGGAGCGAGGAGAAAGCACGAGTCACCGGAGGAAGGGAGGCGCTCCTGGATTAAGTCGTGTGAAAATTCACGATAGAGGACTGGTGGTTAGATCGATCGGTTGAGTGTTTCAGCGGGGAAACGACGCGGTGCAGCCGGAGGAGGTGAATGGACCAGGATTGAAACGTCGACGCCGGTGAATAGCGGTTTCAAAGAAGTACATTAGCGCAATGTGAAGGGTTACTCGGAAAATAAACTGGAAGAACGGAGCTCGCGGGACCGATTATCCCGCCACGGGGTGCTCGATCATTCTTTCAATGCGGGAACGTCGGTTCCGCCGAGAAATGCCGCGAGATTTCCACGCCATTCGTGGAAAATTGAAAAATTCGATCGGTCCATCAGAAATTCTTCCACTAAAACGAGCTATGTACGAAAATTGTAATAAATTAATTAGAATGAGAAATCTTGTGTGATTGAATTTTTATATGACCACGTAATTCCTTCTCCTTTTAATTGTGACCGGTTGTACGTCCGCTTAGGTCTCGATGAATTTCGAGAAGTCCGGCAAATCGTAAATCGCGAGGTCGAGTTAAAAAATCTGCAGATACTTAGACGACGGTCGAAGCAGGTGCATTATTCGAGCGAATGGTTTACGAGAATTTTATTGTCGGCCCCCGGTGTTCAGCGGTCGTATTTAAGGTTTTATCCCGCCGCCTCCGTTTCGCGTCCCCGCTGGGAAAGGGTTAGGATTTTATTTTTCAACCGCGTAAAAGGGCTGGAAAGCGAACGGGGCCCCGCCAGTTTCATAAAAGTCGTCTGGCACATTCGTTGTCGTAGATTATTGCCGCCGGTAGGACGCGTTATTTTATTTATTATTTCACCTTCAAGACGCGTCTTCGTTTCGACGAACGGATTAAGGCGGGCTCGCATAAAGAACCTGCGATGCTCGTCGCTCTTCGTTTAATTTCCTTCCGAATCGAGCCGCCTCTGCGTACGCTTTTTTAATTAGACCCTGAAATAGGCTGGCGTAAATGCGAAACACGCAATTCGGTTTGCATCGACTTGTCTCGATCACGAGTCGTCCGAGAGTAGCAATGAAAATCATCTTTTTATAAAATAAATCCTGCGGAGGAAGAGGCGACGAGTGTTTGGTGAAACGATGGTCGGGAATCGCGTTACGTCTTCGAGGGAGCGAGAGTTGCCAGGGGGGGTAGCAGCTGCGACGTCGCGAAATTACGAGGTGGCGTTGGAAGTAGTCGCTCCTCAGAGGTACCGTTGACAAATGACGGAGGCAACTTTTATTATTTTAGATGTCGGCCCATCGGATCTCGCCCCGCTTGGGTGTTACGACTCCGCGAGCCGACCGAGATGTGTTTTACATACATTTCGCAGCAGCCACCGGGAGACCGGGGAAAACGGCGAGTCTCCCCCTCTTTGACAAATGGGCCCGGGGTTTTATTAGAGCAACTTTTTAAGCAACTCCCCCGGCGCGAGGAACGCGGACGGAGTTTCGCGTGGAAATAAAGATAAACTCCGCGGGCCGCCGCGTCTCGAGACGATCTCACGTTGCTTATTTACTCGGCTACGCGATGAACGGGACAGGCAATTTTGCCGGAATGCCGGGGAACTATTACCAAGGGTGATTTGGTTGCGAAAGCTCGCGAAAACATACACGCGATTAGTTCGGCACGCCGCAGAGTCAATAGGACTCGACGAGCAAGGAGAGTACCGTGTAAACGTGGCTCGACAATCAAATGCCAAACATCTGTATCGATAAATCTATTCGACTGTTTGGATAGCTCGTGGCGAGATTGAACGTTACTCGTTACGAGTCACGGGTGGTGCCACGCAGTGATCGAAGAATCGTGCGTGTACCCACACATACTCGCGGCGCACGGTTTCGCCGTTCCCTTTCCGTTGAAAGGGATCTATATACCCAGGAAATGGATGGTCACGTCGCGATCCACCATCATCGCGCGGACTCGTATTTCCGTGAGCGAAGCGGTAACACCGTGGGCGAGAGGAAAAAAGTCGAACGCACGTTTCGCTCGAGAACATATTTACGCGGCCGATGACAAATGGTTTTTAGCGGCGGCGGCGGCGGGTGGGTGGATAGGAGAAGTTCGGGACACCCGCTGCACTCCCGGAGGGGACGTCCGAGGCGGCGGAGTGCCGGGTAGCGGGAAAGGAGGAAAGTGGTTCGCAGATGCGCCGTGACTGATGGTCCCTACTTCCAGATGTACTATATACCGCGGTACTTTTATCGGCGCTTGTTTGTTCAGCGAGTTTCGAAATACCAGTGGCAACGACGACGCGGCGTGCCGTCGTCCTGGAACACGGATACGGATAGACAGAGACGGAGGGCAACGGGTGTACGGGTGGGTTCGAGAGAGACGGACGCGTCGGGAAGAGGCGCGGTGGTGTATGGAAAGAAAACGAACCCGACTGCGATTACGGCCGAGGAAAAAATGATGGTTGTATCAACGGCGGTACACACGTGTATTTACGTGTCGCGGTCGCGACGTTAAAGCTATCGTCGTGGCCGATGATGGACGTCTATCACGTGAGACAACGTTCCGCTCGTTACCACTTTAGTTCCATCTCAGACCTTCGAACAGATGCCGACTTGCACGGTTCGTCTTTCGAAAGTAGAAATTTATCGGAGAACGTCGGTCGAAGGATCCTCGACCGGATCGAGGATCGACGAGCCGTACGGAAAGGGGTTTGGAACGAAGGGGTTCGTCACCGCGTAGAGGGAGAAAGTGGATCGCCGCGGCGGATTTCGGACGATCAATTAACGAGAGAAGGATCGGCCACTTTTCATCCTGGGGAGCGGCGCGCCCACGCGTTGCTATGTAAATTGAAGAGGTTACACGGTTTTACATATTTCAACAGATTCGCGAGGGCAGGGGAAGACGCGAGCCGGCGAGGGTGGCGGAGAGAAACGCGGAGAGGAGGGTTCCCGGTGGCCACTCGAAAACCGCGGGCGAAGCGTTTTGTCGAGTGTTTTATGGAAAGCTTTAGAATTGTAGATTTTCTCTCTCTCCGTAACCGCCGCCGCCGCGGCTGCTGCTGCTGCTGCTGCTGCTGCTGCTGCTGCGCTACCGCGCCGGATTTATGACAGCCGCCGCGCGAACCTACGACCCCGCTCTCACTGCTACTTCCAGCGCGTCCTCGATAATATAAAAGGATATTATTTAAATTCTTGAAAATTCCGCGAGTGTCCGCGGCACGGCCGCTTGACTCGCGCTTTTTTCTGCCGCCGTCTGCATAATTCGCGTCAGAAACAGTTTCACCGGCGATGATCAATGGGCGAACACGCGAGAGGGGTGTTCGACGCTTCTCGACGGGGCGATGGAAACGCCCGGGCTGGACGTCGTTTGCCATTGGATTTCAATTGGGAAACGATTACCTCCTCCTCGAGTGACCGTTCTCTCGGCTCGTTTGTCATCGACGTTTCCGCGCCGCTTTTCCCCGTTACCGATTCCCCCGTGTCCATCGAGCGTTACGAGTAATCGTCGGCCCGAGCAGTGGGATTCCTTGCCGCGGGACACGATTGAATTTTCGATCACGTCCTCCCTGACCTTTAAAAAGCTCGCCCGGGCGTATTTGTCGAAGGCCGACCTCGCGAGGGACAGGCCGCGCACCCTTCGACGCCCGCGCGAGAGGTAAGCTACGCGCTTCGGAACCGAAATGGATGGACGGACGGACACCGCAAATATTAGTTCATTACCAAAAGTGGCGGCGGAACCGGGACTGCGAACGGTAGCACCGTGGAACCGCAGGAACGTTCGTCCGCGGTTTATTTAATGACACCCTTCCGCCGCTTTTCAATTAAACTCCCCACCACCACTACCCTTCGACCCTTCACCCGATTCCTCTTTCTTGTCTCATTATTTTCAGGCGTTAAATAATCTCGCGACAACGCTGCGTGTTAATAAATTTTCCAGTCGACGATCATCGTCTACTGGAATCGAATTAAACGCGAGAGGGTTCGACGTCACAATGACTAATAATAAAGACACCGCGCGATGATTAATCCTATTCGATGGAACATAAGTCAGAAAGCTTCTCGTTTCCAATTTTCTTTTATTCCGTCCGGAAGTATCGCGGCCGAATCGCATGCCGGTCGATCGTAAATAAGAGAACGGATCCACGCGCAGAGAGATTCAGCGCTGCGTGCGGGCGTATGTCTGCGCGTGTGCGTGTGCCACGTAATATACTGGCGTGCGCTCACCGCCGAAGGGAGACCATTTAATAACAATATATCTTGGGCCGTCGCGAAGGTACACGAGAACGCGCGGAAATAAGGACAAAGGAGGGAAGCGCGAGGAAAGATATTTCACCATTAGAATCGGTATTCCCTCGGATCAACGCTTCCGCGAGCTGGCCTCGGTTTCGCAGAACGCGAAGAAAGGAATCTATCGTCGGACCGTGGATTATCATGGTTTTATACAGTGTGGCGTAACGAGGTGATTCAGCCTCGCATCGAAGAGACAAATTGGCCGGATAGGCGGGCTCGTTAGCCGTTCGATGCTTCGAAGATCACCAGAAAATAAGCTCTCGTTTCGAGACTTTAACGAGACGGTGAAAAAAATCGTGAGACGGTTGACAATTTCACGGTACATTAGCCGACGGTGGGTGGACCGCGCGGCTAATCATGTTTTTAATTAATCATCGCGTTTCGACGACGCAAAGTTTACTTGGTCGTGCTCGTTACCGCGGCCTAATAACGTGTCGCTGGAGCAAAACGCGCACGCCTCTTACAAGCGTCGAGACTTCTGTGTCGACTTCCGGACGGTTATCGAAATAATTCCTAGCCACGCTCGCGGAGTAAATGACCCGGAAACCATCAGGGGCGAAGTCGGCGGCGCCAAAAATACGCGCCCGATGGGACGGGTTCGAGAGGCGAGGATAAAGAGCGCGACGTCGTTAATGGCGCGGCGTTAATTATCGTTCGAACGGTAATTATCGCGGCGGTTGATGAAATTGCGCACGCGTGCGGATCCGCGGTCTCGCGAGTGACTCGTCGCCGTGCAAATGAAATCCCGTGCGGAACCGGGTCACTCGCGTGTCCCGAGTACTCGACCGATTTTTCGACCCACGAATAGTTGTTTACGTAACGTGAGAACTTAATTAGTTGTGTCAGAATCGCCAGGAGCGGTGTTATTTTCCTATCGCGAAGCGTTTCAGGGAATAATCGACGCGGGGACCAATTTGTTCGAGGCCCGAGCGGGGATCATCGTGACGGCCCGTATCGTTTCGTAACAGGGTCGTTAGTAGGGACCCTCTTTCGCTCGGGTCAGCGTTGGCACGAGCCGATTCGGGGAACGGGAATCGAAACGTTTGTCACGGCCGAAATTATTCGTCTAGACTCCGAGCCGGGATTATCACGCGAATCTGTACGGAATCTGGCGAGTTCTTTCCGGCCGGTAGACTGACCGATTCGATTTGTCGGCCGTCAGACTCCCCACCCACGCTCCGATCTCTCGGAATCACGTGGGTGCTATTACGGATCGCCTTGGGAGATGAACCGTAGAAACTGTTCGCGAGGATCGATTTTAACGACTACGTTGTCGATACCGTACGAAACGAGAGACAAAAGAAACGGCGTGACTAATGCTCGGAGCAATCGTCGGCCGACCCGATATTATCAAAAATTATTCCTCTCTCTCCGCTCGATGAAATATGCGCATAATTTCGAAACCGAGGAACGCGTCGTTCGATCGAAGCGATTCTCGCTCGATCCCCGACTCGGAAGAAAGACGACGGAAATATTCGTCGCTGGGACGTAGGTACCAGAGCGTAATTAGCGTGTACCGTGATTACGGACGCGCTGACAAGCCGACGCGAGACGCTCGGTGCCGGCGTTGACAGTATTAATCATAACGCGCGTATGTGCGCGCGGATTAGACGAGCGCACGTGTCGGCGCTGTGACAGTTCGTTTGAACGCAATTAGCGCGGTCGCTCGATGATACGAGCCGAGCTCGAACCACTATCGCCGCGGACGATCGTCGAATCGAATTAACCGTTTCGTCGCGCCCGCGAAACGGTCCGCTGCGCGAGAAGCGCAGTCTCCCGCCTCGCCAGGGACTCGAGAGTTCTTCACGCGTCTTTCTAATCCCCGCTTGCACCCCCTGTGTCGACGACGACAGGGGGAGCGATTCTCTTTCGCTTAAAGCAGAAAAGTCGATACGCGACACCGAAACTAATTACAATCTGATATTGAAGATTTTATGCATCTGCAGACGATAAATCTGTACGGACTCCTTCGTATAATCGTCGTTCGATTTCTACCACTCTTTAATCACGTTGTTTCGTATCATCCTTCTGAAAATCCACCCCAGGTAACTGAAAAGCGAGGAAAATCGGATACCGTGGGGTGGAGCACGCGAAGATGGATCGAAAACGACGCGGGTCTCAACTTTATGAATATTATTTTCCAGCAGATGTCCCCGACGATAGAGGCTCGTCGACGTTGTCGTCGTCGTTGTAATTAATGACGTCTACGTAGGAGGGGGTGGGAATCCGAAAGAGAAGAAAGGCCCGAGGAGAGAATTTCCGAGGTAACCCGGATCGACGATAAGGAAACTGGCAAAACCGGCGCGGGTGGATAGCGAGCGACAATAAGCGCGAATTATCCCGGAATGACGGGGTAGTTTTAAAGCCAGGAAGTCGACATTAGCGCAGCATTGATATCCCGAATCCCATTAATATTACTTAAGGATGTATTGGCTATACAGTCAATCCCAAAAGTTTATGTACTTTAGAAAATCGCATTCTTTTTTCTCAAAATTTCGAAAAATGCTTCAAATACAAGTTGTTTGTCTTCTAACTTCGATACTTAACGAGTTAAGTACGATTAATTGGCATTTTATTGATGTTGACAAAATCCGACCATCCCAGCGTCGAAATAGCGAGCTTTTGGAAAAAAATTTCGTTTTTTGTCAATAACTCCCGAACGGATGGACGTAGGGGGGCGTATGTACGCTCATTTTGTAGGGGACGACGAGATCTACAATTTCTGTATAAAAATATTTCGCTAGCGTTAATAGTTAGCGAGTTATTGACGAAAAACGAAAAAACAGTTTTTTGCAAATTACTCGTAAACCATTGACGTTAGCGAAGAATTTTTATATGGAAATTATAGATCTCGTCGTCCCCTACAAAAAAGGTCGTATGCAATTTTCCCGTATCTCCAACGGTTTAGAAGTTATTGGCAAAAAACGAAAATTTCGCAAAATCTGAAGGGGTACCCCTTGGAAAAATCTCGGAAAAATTGAAAATTTTTTTTTCGCGAAATTTCGACGAATGCTTTGAATAAAAGTTGTAGGTACGATTATTACCTTCAAAAAAGGTCGTATACAATTTTCTTTTATCCCGAATACTTCAGGAGTAATCGATTAATTATTTCGTTCATCTTCTATTAATTTAATATATACTCTAAGAAATGTACAGTATTTATATGATTATTTAGATGATTTAATTCTGAATAATAAAATAATGGAAACGAATCTCAGAATTTTTATTTCACAATCCTTGACCAAATGACCGAATAACCAATCCTGAGGATGGCTACTATAAGTCAGTGGTCACTCGCTTTCAAATCACCCGAGTAACCATAAACGATTAATGAAAATGGCCAAATTCTGATTAATAAATTAATAGAAACGAATCTTAGAATTTTCATTTCACGATCCTTGACCAGATGACCGAATGACCAATCCTAAGAGTTGGTACTTAAAGTCAATGGTCAACTGGTCACTCCCATTGGAATGACCCAAAAAATCCTGCCCGATTATCAGTAAATACGGGAGGGAACGAATATGCAAATCAGAAGTCGTGGCTTCTAAGAATCGGCCAATCATTTTGCGCAGACGTCATTTTGCCCAAACCGTCGATCCCCGAGAGGGTATAAGTACAGAGCCCCGACGCTCCTCGAGTCACTCGATCGGCCGATCGAGACACCCCTTTTCCCATCCCATCCCAGTATGCGTGTGCGGTGTGCGGTATGAGTATGAGTGTGTGGGTACCGGTACTAGTGTGCAGTATGCCTTCCAAAATTCCACCCTATAACGGAGCGAATTTAACTTCATCCCTCTCTCTCTCTCTCTCTCTCTCGTTTCAGTTAATCCATTTTGCTCGCGTTTTAGTTTACCCGCGCCGCGAATAGTAGTTTACCAGTCAGACTTTGCTCGAGTACCAGAGGGAGAAAAGAGTTGTGGTCCTGTATCTCGGGTGGCCTGTCTCGTCAGTCGCTGGGGTGTTCCTGTTCCATTCCCAGGTGCAGTGCGTAAGCTCCGTGAGACGGATTGGTCGTGGTCAGGCCATTCCTGCGCTGAGGCATCGTCATTCGGGTGCAGTATCCTGCTCGGCTCGAACTCTGGTGCCCAAGTGAAGTCTGACATTTTGTTCTCACCTTAGTTTCCATTTAGAGTCAATAGTTAGTCCATAGTTAGAGTCAATAGTTAGAGTCTTGTTCGCAATCGTCTAAAATCCTTCTCCAATATTCGCTCCGTATAATAGGGTGGCAATTTAATAGGGAAGGGGGCAGTGGGGATTGTCCACTGTCCGGGTCTCGAACGTAGTCACCTCCACGCGGTGAGACCTGGGTTGGTAGCGTTTTCAAAGTCTTTGGAAACGGTACCAAGCGAAGAACTACGATCTAGTTTAAGAATCTCTGTATTTGTATGTTAAATT
>NW_017151272.1:577404-627307 GCF_001652005.2 Ceratina calcarata | reverse complement strand
CTCTCTCTCTCTCTCTCTCTCGTTTCAGTTAATCCATTTTGCTCGCGTTTTAGTTTACCCGCGCCGCGAATAGTAGTTTACCAGTCAGACTTTGCTCGAGTACCAGAGGGAGAAAAGAGTTGTGGTCCTGTATCTCGGGTGGCCTGTCTCGTCAGTCGCTGGGGTGTTCCTGTTCCATTCCCAGGTGCAGTGCGTAAGCTCCGTGAGACGGATTGGTCGTGGTCAGGCCATTCCTGCGCTGAGGCATCGTCATTCGGGTGCAGGGTCCTGCTCGGCTCGAACTCTGGTGCCCAAGTGAAGTCTGACATTTTGTTCTCACCTTAGTTTCCATTTAGAGTCAATAGTTAGTCCATAGTTAGAGTCAATAGTTAGAGTCTTGTTCGCAATCGTCTAAAATCCTTCTCCAATATTCGCTCCGTATAATAGGGTGGTAATTTAATAGGGAAGGGGGCAGTGGGGATTGTCCACTGTCTGGGTCTCGAACGTAGTCACCTCCACGCGGTGAGACCTGGGTTGGTATCGTTTTCAAAGTCTTTGGAAACGGTACCAAGCGGAGAACTACGAACTAGTTTAAGAATCTCTGTATCTAAAATTGTATGTTCAATTTTTATTTACATTACCTTTTTAATAGTAATAAGAATCTATAATAACAAATTCAACATGTCAGCACTGTTTAAGTACATAGCCTTTACATCCTTAAGCTAAACCGAACCGAATCGGCGATTCGATTTCTAGTTTCATTCGTTTTGAAATAATAAATTTATCTTTAAACGGAAGGGAACAGCGTATTTCATTTTCCCTGGCGAACTCGTGAACAAAAATTGATACGATCAAAGAAACGGTACTGTCACTCGGTTCTCGTGACAAGGGTGGGCGCAGAAGCGACTTTTTCGTGAGCCCCGACTTCTGGCTCATGAGATTTAATTGTCCGGACTGGCGGAAAGACAAACGAGCGAGTTCCGCGGCGGAATTCGGGTTTCCGATGCGACGGGGGCTCGTCGGGATTACCGGCAACAAATCATCGGGATTAGAACGGAGCGCGGGTGTATCGAGTTCGAAAGAAGAGAAACGAACGAACGAACAGGGTCGCTCCGTGACTGCTCGGAGGAGGGTGGAGATTCCGACGGGCGTGAGCTCCGTGAGCTTGTAAAATCAAAAGGACAAACAATTAATAACCCCGGTACCGGCGATTAATCAGAATTTAACTCGCAGTTAAATACTCGGGTAGTCGCGGGGGTGGGTGGGATCGCGGACGCTCGGGACGGGATATCGCCGAGGGTACGGTGCACGCAGGATAAACAAAGGTTTACATCAGTGTCAGTCGCAACAAGTCCGAATTCGTCTAGGGTTCCCGGCATGAATATTCACGGTGCGCCCGTTCGTCCGTCCCTTCCAACCTCCGCGCGCGCCAATTCCACCCTGTAACGCCCTGCCCCTCCCGTCCCTATCACGCACGCACTGTATCGCTCTGCACGGGTCCGCGACCATTTGCCACCCCCTGCGATATCCATCGAACGGCTACCGGTCAAAGGCTGAAATCACAATACGCGTTTGTCCGGTTGACGAAGTCGACTCGGCCGGGAGTCACTAAAGCAAATAGAACGAGACGGCGAGGGTGCGGATGGGAAGGTGGGGTCGATCGCGGGGGTGACGCGCACCGACGGAGCCAAGGGTGCCGCGGAGAGAACCAATGGTCATTGCCTTTGAATTGGAAATTACGTTTCGGCCGGTCAAGTGTCGATTTTCGCTCCCGTATTAACGGCTCCGTCCCTCCCACGGTTTTCCATCGTTTGTAAGAGATCGACGGCCACGACGAAAGAACCACTCTCGCTTCCTTTTTCCAAAGTCTCTGAACACGTGAACGCTCTAATTGTACCGATCGAAGTTTCGACGAGCCGCGGTGGCTGTGAAGTGAACGGGGTGTCGTTCGACGGCGAGAGTATTTCGCACGACCAGTCGAATGATTTAATCCCAGAATGATGGACGGGCACGTCGCGACGATGATCTGCGTGCCGTGAAGTGACAAGTGGTCAGGATCACGGGGAAACCTCGGTGGCGGATGACGGTGGGTGATGGCCGAGGGTGGTCGAATCGTGGTCGACGTTGGTGTCGTATCGGTGACCGGACCCGGGGGCTACCGGATTTCAGAACCGCGCGGCGCCGAGGGGGAGGGGGCTCGCACCGTACAAATCATCCGGGCATTACAGCGTCACGTCGGGACTCAACCTGTCGCGCGACCGGAAACTGGATGCCGACGGTAATGCTGATTTATAGGACGCGAAACGCTCGCGTGTCGCACGACGAGCCGCGCATCCCGCGTTCTCGCGGCTCATTTTTCTTTGCGAATTCAGCGGACAAGGACGTTTAAAAGACTGCACGAAGAACGCGTTATGTCACGAAATTATACGCGAGTAAGATGGTAACGCTGATCGATCGACTCGACCCGAGAATTTCGAGCGTCACGCGTCGATCCGACAGGTATCGGGACTCAGTCCGAACCACCCATATTGTATTTTCTATATATGTACGATTCAGTATTGTCCTACCTTTCGAGATGTTTCACTATGTCTTCGTAGGCAGCTCGGCAGTTTTCCCAAACCGTCCCGGACCTGTGGATCAAAAAAAAAAGTCGACGCTTGAGACACGACGGAAGGAGAGAGAGAGTCCGAAACGAAGTCGGTCTCGCGGGAAAGAAAAACGACGAGGAAAGCTTGCGTACAGAGAGAAGGGGCACGGTTGATAAGCGAATCGGTTAATTATAAGCCTGCCACGGGATATTCTCGAGGAAAGTGGATCCACGGAGTTGATTAAGAGTCCTCCTCTCCAGTACGTCTCGTCTTTCGTTTGTCCTTTGATTCGATCGTCTCGAAAACGAAGCTTTGAAGTCTTGCTGATTAAAAAAGACGTCTGGCCCCCGAGAGCTTCGGCTAATTTACCGGCTGTATCGACCGAAAACGCTTTCACGGCATAACAGAGACGTCACCGAATCCGATGTTCCTCGTGGAACCGGTAGCTCTCCCGTCTCTCTCGTTCCGGACAACGTCTTCCTAATTTTACCGAGAATCGAGAAACGTTTTGACGGGATGATCGAGCGACTCGCGAGGGAAGCGACGGGCGTCGAGAACGGAAGGAAGTTCTGGTCTCGAGACGGACCCGGGAGCCGTGTAAACCGGTCGAGTGGGTTGCAAGAAGGAACGGCGAGAGGGTCCGGGCGACGGGGGCGTCGGGGGTTGAATCAGAGGGTGACGATAGAGGGCAACGGCGCGGCTCTTGGTGACGGAGCGGTACGCCAGGATGGGGTTGCGTTGAATTAATCATATTCCGGTGTTTGTCGTGCCGCCCCTAGACGTAATCCGTCTTACCTCCCGATCTCTCTCGCTCCTCTGCCACGATAGATTTGCATTTTAATTAAAAGCAAAGCGCTGAAATCATAATGCGAAACGTGCGGCGCCGCCTTCGTCGCGTCATTATACACGTAGGCGTGCTGCCTCGGAAGGACACGGTCTGACCGTCGTCGTCGGACCTTCGGGACGAATCGACGGTTTCTTCGCCGATACACCGATGAGAATTCGTCGGGAACTCGCCGGGTCGGATCGACGATCGGAAGAGAACGAGGAAGACGAAGCGACGGGGTTACGGACTAATGGCGATTAGGACGAGGCTAATTACGGCTGGCGAATGTAATCGAAAATCGAGACTAGTCTCCAAAGCTCCCGGAGTTTCACGGGGAACCACCATCTATTAGAAACGCGTTAACAAATGCCGGGATTAGCCCCGAGACTACCCTTCCTCCCCGAGCAGGATCCTCCTTCGATAGACTGGCTTCGTCTCCCTATTCGTGTCTCCCGCGTGAACGACTCGTGTAATCCGCGATATACGTCTCGGGACCGCAGCGCCTCGAGGATTTACCACTTCGAGGCAAATGTTAAATGGAATACGAAAGGGTTGTTCGTAACACGAGGTGCTACGCGGTAGATCGATTCAGACGTCGAAGGCAACGGAGGATCACGGGAAAAATGAAAGTTTCGTCATTACGACGACGGCAATCAATGGGTTCGACGACGGGGTCGAGTCACAGCACCGGGAGGAGAAGGGTTGAGGTCGCGCGAGTAACACGAGCCGAGTAAACGACCTAGAAGGAACGCGACGCAGCCAAGGAAACGGACTTGGAACGGGAGCGGGAGTTCGCCCGACCGGCAAGAGTCGCGAGAGAGGGAAGGAAAAGATCAAGCAGTGTCGAGACCCCTCGGATTTCCACGGCTTCGCCGTCTCTTCAAATCCTCTTAAAGTTGTATTCTTTTGGCCTCGCCGGCCCTTCGTTTCGAATAAACCCGGCAAGAAACGACTGCAGGACTCGGAATCAACTTCGCCTACTCTTATCGCTCTATGCACCGTTTCATTAATAGAGACGATCGTCTTTCCGTCAGATTTTAATTCGTCGTCAACGTCTCTGTCTCGGAATATAAAAGTATCTCACCTCGCGAGCGCCTCCATGTTGGACATGTTCGGGTTCACTTTAAGGCCCTGCTCGGCCCGCGCCTGAGCCTGGGCCTGCAGGTGATGCGGCAGACTAGCCGGCGACAGGATCGCCGTGTGTCCTGCACCCGGATGTCCACCCAGTTGCATGAACTGCATGTGACTCAAGTGCGTGGGCGGGTGATTGTACCCGTTGGCGAGCAACGGCGATTTCTCCATTCTCGGCACATCTGTAACAGAATCGAGGGAAGCGTTAGCCTGACCGAATCTCTGCGGTGGAACGGATCTACGCGCCACGGCAAATACCGTTGTGTATATTTGCCGGAGGATCCGTACTCGGGATTCTCCGTGTTTCGAGGTTTCCGAACCGGCCATTTATCTTCGTCGACGAGCACGCGTCACGATCTCGGTCAGGGGACGGCCGTGAGGAAGACACCACCGCCCGGAACGAACGGACCGTTTGCGTTGGCAGCCGTGGCGGAATCACGGCCAACTTTGTAGGAACGTTCGAGAGGCCTCCGGGACGATCGTCGAGAAGGAGGCCCGGTACCATTTACAGATTCCACTCGTGCAAAGATGACGTCGAAGACGACGGTATTGGGGCCCGAGATCGGTCGGGAAGGGGGCAGCGGTAAGAGGGCGACGCGTATACGGGGCAGACGGTGCAACCGTGGAAGCGCGAGGGAGACGAACAACGGGAACAGCGAGAGGGGGTAGAAAATGAGCGGTGCCTATTCATTACAAATTATCTAAATGGCAGTGATTTCGGCGGACCGGCTGGCCGTTTGACGAGTAAGTGGCGGGTTCGCCGGGACAGTGACTGTCGATCCGGTCGGCGACCGGCCGACCGGCAACGGGAACCGCGCCGCGGATCGTTTGACAACCACTGTGGGACCCGGCCCATGACCGGCCCTAAAATTGGACTTATTACAACTTATAGAGCGCGATTTGAACGCTCCGCTCAATAACATACATTATCCCCGATCCATATGATTTAATGAAATCCCTCTAAACTCTCCACTTAGCCTCAGTACCTTCTCGCGCGGTACCCTTCTTTTTTCCCCTCGCCCCTACAGCGGTGCGTACGCGCTCTTTCGCAGATTGCTACGTGCGCACCGTCGTCGCGAGAGAAACAGACCGGAGTGAAAGAGTCGGACCGATAGTCACGGCTGGCGTCGGTCGGCGAGGAAACGAGTCCGAGAGAGAACCGGCGCGGCACGTTCCGATCACCGAGGATACTTAAAACGCACCTTTCCCCGATTTTATAACCCAGGCAACGGTCATTTGGTCGGTCGCGACGCGTTCGACGTGGTGCGACGACAGATGAAGACGTTTCGACCGGACGCTCCGCGGAACGGCTCCGGGGACTCGCCTCAAAAATGGGAATCGTCGTGACGCAGAGGATCCAAGGATACCGCGATCCTTCCGTTAAAGACCAAACGAGTTTGAAACGAAGAAAAGGAAGGGTCGGACGAAAGGGAGTTGCGATCTCTGATCGCAGTCGTCGCGACGACCGACCAGCAGAGAGCGAAACGCGAGGGACGATAAAACACAATTTGAGCTAAAGACCGCGCTCCTATAACTTCCCATCCCCCGAGCCCTGTAGCGCGGACGTGTACCGGCACCTCCTTGCCCCTCTCGTAGCTGATGAGGTGACAACCCATAATTATACAGACCGCTTTCTGTCTGGGCTGACTGCAGTGGCATGCGGAGGAGAGGCCTCCATCATCCACCCCGTACCACCTTCTGCCTCTTCTCCTTTCTTCGCTATCCTCCCCGAGTCTTTCTCCTCGTCCGACTTTCCTCCTCCCGCTTCACGGACCTTCTGACCGTGCGCATTCTCGCTCGTCTCTTCTTTCTTCCACCGTATCGTTGCCGATCTGCCTTTTTTCTCCCTCGTTACCCTTTATCCTCCCGCTCCCACACGTCCACCTACCTCTTTCTCATCCACCGAGCGAACCGTTCGCCGGACTTTGACTTTCCTCGCCGCTTTAATAACGATACGCGTGTTTTCTTCGCGAACCCGAGCCGAGGAGAAATATCAGCGGCAGCGGTCGGAAGAGAGAAGGGGGGCCCGGACGGGTAGTCACCTCCACCCTCGTGCGCCCGCGGGAGAAGGACGACCGCGCTACTTCTTTCCTGGTGTTAATTACAAAACGCGAGAATAAATTGCCGGGCTAAATGAGCGCGCCCGGTGTATCTTTCTCTGCGCCGCGACCTCGTCACGTCTGTTCCCTCTCGCAACGCGACGGACAGATGAATGGAAGGCGAGCCGTCTGCACAGGTGGAATTTGTTATGCGTCGCGATCACGGCCCTCGCTATCGCGTCCCGATCTCTCACCAGAGACCGAACGATTCGTGGTAGTCTCGCGAGAATCAGACGATAAAACGTATTCCACTCGCTCGTTCGAATCGTCGACCGTCGCACGATTCTCTTCGATACAATTGGGAACACGGTTCGCCTCCGGGACTCGTTTTTCCCTTTGTAGTTCTCCCTACGGTCGAGTGACCACCGTGAACGAGAGGCACGGTGAAATTATTCGGAAAATTTGCCCTTTGTGTCCGCGGATCCTCCGGCCGTACGGCGCGACGCAAAGTTTCCGGCATTGTTCTTACCAAACGACGAAGAAATCGACCGGCTCCCTCTACCCCCGACGCGCTCGACCGCGGTAACGCTGCGCGGTATTTGCGCTTAGGTATGTATATGTTTACCCTCGACACCGACTCCCTCAAAACCCTTGGATTTAACCCTCGAACACCGACCCTCCGGCTACGGCCGATGTCATCGCGGCCCTTTAAGTACCTCCGCGACCCTTCTTCGCGCCGTTCGTCTTTTCTTCGCAGGAATCGTCCCCGACGACGCTTCCTACGGTCGACGGGGATCCTCGCGAGAATCGCGCCCGTTACCCGTGCACGTGTATCCCGGCCGGCGTGTGTTGGTACATAAACACGAGACGGGAAACACAGTTTCGCGCAGGAGGAATCCGGTTTTTCAAGTAATCGAGAGCCGGGCCAGCAGGCGAGCCGGGCGAGCAGACAGGCAGGCGGGCAGCCATCGAGGTAGCGTCCGGCCTCGAAACGACCGAGGAGAGAGTGGATGCCATGGCTATGTACCTACACCTCCTCGCTCCACCTTCCTTCGTCCCGTGCACCTCTTTCCTCGCTTTCCTCTTTCACCACACCCATCCTTCTTAATCGCCGCGCATTGAGACGTATGGCTGGCTGTCCGAGACCCTTCCTCGATCTTCTCTCGGCCGCGGTGACACGACCCGAGGTTCGCGCATTTAGAGCTTTTCCAATTGCGAAAGAAGGCGTTCGAGGGATGCAGCAGAGACGAGCTCGAGAGTATTGAGACGTGGGCCACGTTACGAGAGAAGGAGGACGCGGGTAAGAGATACGATCGATTATTCTTGGGAAGTTGGAGTTTTCTTCCCTCTACCCCAGCCGGGTACCACGCGTATCGCCGCGAAGCAGCGGCAGTCCAGTATTTGTTCTTCCGCAGGACTCCGACGATACCGAGCATCATCCGAGGGCAGTAAACCTTTTGATATATAGTCGACGGTTTTTAGAGTTCTGTCAGCCACGCCCACAATCAGCCTTAGTATTATTTACACTCCTCGTGGTTTGTAGTCGGTCGTCTCGGTCCCCGGCCGTCGCCTTTTTACTCGTTTCGCGCAGCTCTTCTTGCCCCGTCGTCCGCCTCTCCGTCATCGGGTCTTCCGACGTTTTTCTGCCTTTTGGCGAACGCCATCGATCCACCGTTTTTCTCCCGCCGCTCTTTGATGTGTCCCGATCGATCCAGAAACTGGCTCTTCTTATTTATAAAATTAGATAGAATCGCGCGAGCTTCAACGTCCCTCGCGAAATTATCTATTCCTCGAGCAGGCCTGTACGCGATCGCAATAGCCGCCGGCGCGGATTTCAGATTTCGTCCACCCGGACACGCAACGGACTTCGAGGAGAAGGGGACCGCATATTTTATTTCTGAAATGATGATGATACGCACGGAACCTTCGGTTTTATCACGACTACCCCCGGTCACGAACGGCGCCGATCCGTGTTTACGCTCCAAAAAATCTTCGGCCACGGTAAGAACAGGCGATTGTCAATTCGAGTTACACGATTCCATGAATCTGGCATTTTTCTGATCACCGCGAGTGCTTCGACTCACTCGTCCATCACACGACTTCGTCATCGGTTGCTCTCCAATTACACGATTTTATGATTCATTTTTACTCAGAAGATTCTACGATGGCGATGCAGTCAAACAGAGAGGTCTCGTGTTCTCCGATCACACATGTTCCCCAATTTATTATTTCTACTCGTGTACACGTTCAATTACGAGGCTCTATTTCATGAAACGTAGTTGTTATTTCTGGAGCGAAGTTAAAGGGGCGATCGAAAAATCGACGGAGCTAATCTCGAAGGTAAATCTTGCCCGCGGGCTAATCAAAACCGAGCATCGTGCCTGGGGCCCCGCGCATCTGCCCGTCAGCGTTGCAATAGGCTCGTCGGGCCCGACCCGTCCCGTCGGCGCATCCTCTGCGCCCGATACTTTTTCACGTGCCTCGCAACATCGGTTAATCCTCTGCATAAACATTGTATTGTATTTCGCCAGGGATGCTCCCATTATATCATATTTTGTTATTAATATCTTCCGACTGGCTGGGCCCAGAAGCTGGGACGGGGCACTTTTGTGCGCCGGAGAAGGTGAGCCAGCCCCGAGGAAAGAGAGAGACGGAAGCGAGAGAGAGGGTGGAGAGAGGGCTCGTGTGAAAAAAAGCGAGGAAGAACGGAGAGAGACGGAGGAGCCGACCGATACCGGTTTCCTTTATCGTACAATGCCTACCGGGATTTTTATTATCCACGAACTCCGTGGTGGAGCGCAGTCGTTACGGTTTAGAATTTATTCTTTCCACAAATATGCTTCGAGTTTCCATTACTCGTTCTGTATCAATTCTTGACGCGTGCATCCAGATCCGTGCTCGACCCATTTACGTACACGCGGTTAAACGCTCGGCAAGTTTTTCCGGGTACTCGAGCCGCACGAATATCGAGTGTCGAGCGATTTAAAGGCAGCCGGCCGGGTATTCGGTCGACGAGTGCTTTCGGTTCGAACGAGATCGGAAATGAAAAGAAAATAAATAGCGGGCGGCGACAAAAAACCGCGGCTCGTTTGCGTGGGTACACGCGTAAAACGGGACCTTTGACGCGTGCCCGTGTAAACGAGCCGGGGCCGCGCCCTCGAAAAAGTAGACGTTTACCCCGCGTGTCCGAGTGGCGAAGGGAGCCGGTCGGTTTGGCAGAAAACAAGCCGCGATCCGTGGTGTCGGTTTTCATTTCCCCCGCGCTTTTTTTCGCGTTACCTCTCTGCCTCACCCTCCGCACACCGTTTTTAAATACGTGCGACGCTCGCGCTTTTTTCACCCCCTCTCGACGAGCGGCCGTTGTTCCGCGCACTTCCGCCTGTTTGTTGGTCACGAGGACCGGGCCGGCTCGTGCGAATTATAAAAATACTCGCTCGCTCGCGAACAAAGCGGCCCGCTCGTTGATTCGCGAGTTAATTGAGCGGCGCGGCACTCGCCGGCCGCTAACAAGTAAATTGTTGACCACCGCCATCGGGGCGAACCCTCCCCTCCGTGCCGGAATGGCCGGCAAATTAGTACAGATTTTTGAAGCAATTAGCCCTCGGTTTTCACCGCAGGAAATTGCCGTCACTCGTCTAAAAAAGGCAGCGGCACTCAGCTCCACGCTTTCTACGCGGACCGCAGCTCCTGCGAAAAACTCCCGTCCCGTTCGGATCCCGTTTCGCGTGGTACCACCGGAATAAAACGGGCGATGAAACGGCGCGTGGAGCGCGGTAATTAAGCCGTACTAAAACCGGACGTCGTCCCGCGAGCATCGCCCGCGCGCGTTTTATGGCGACGAGGAGGACGCGTCAGCTTGCTCGCGGCGAGGGACCCGGCCTCCCATCTTTTATGCACGACCGGCCGGCATGCGTCGCGGATCCCTCGTTTCACGATGCAATCGTCGATCCACGGATGAGAATCGTTTCTACCGTGAATCACGAATCGACCTTGCGTCAATGGAAACGGACACTGTACACTTTGAAACGTTGTCGACAAATCATGAGCATCCCCTCGAAGCGAACACGTATCGCCGGAGTAGCTCCCTGCAGCGAGAGGTCGAGCCTACTTTTTCTCCCGCGTCGCAGGTTTAACGTCTTCATTTGGCTGTAGCATGCGAGCGTTTCGTTACGAGGCAAAAACCGGCGAAACGCGAAAATTCCTGGCCCTCGACTGATTTACGGCCGCGTGCCACGCAGAACGATGTTGCGCCAGCGAACGGGTTTTAATTCACCGGTCGTTCTGTTACACCGCCTCCCGTGGAACGGCCACCCTCCTCCCTTTTACCCTTGTCTTCGTACCGAATCGCGAGACTAATCGTCCACCGGTCGACGAGAAAATATGGCCGGTGATAAAGCGCACAAACAGAGAATCGTGAGTACAAGTTTATCCCGCGAAAATCCCACGCCAGTACAAACAGTCGCGTTCGAGATTCAATTTTATAGAGGCGAGCCGTGAAATGAATAATTTCTATATTAAATGTATGATTCGATGAACGCGTAGATCAGACATAATACGAGGACGAGGATGGGTCAAAGGTTGCGAATAAAACGGTTCGACGGTCGTAAATAATGAGATGAAAATGTACCGGGAAAAGCGTATCGTATCAGTAATAATCTCGTCGGACGTTATTATCGCTTTAATCGCGAGGATTATTTCACTTTCGCGTCAAATCTCCGGACCGCTCTCGGTTTTGGCTTCGGTTTCGCGTCCCTCGCAGCGGTGACCCTCCGCGCGGCGCGTAATTTCTGACCGCAGGCCTGAAAATTCCACGTAAGCCAGCGATCCTACGCTGTCCCGATTTCCATCCCCCTTGTATGTATCGCTTCGTCGCTGAAATCTCCGAGGTACCATCGTCCCCGAAGATTCAAACCCAATTCGTATTAATTAATTATGCACGGAACGAACAGAGCATCCAAGTACGAATTATAAGCTGTTATAAATTTATTTTAGCGACGGGACGCGGGTGTTAAACGCGTATATGTAAGTCGATATTTGTGAGACAGATTGGAAAGCGTGAAAATTGTCGCGCGTCGGAAAGAGGTCTCGGCACGGTCGATGGCGGAACGTCGATGCGAGTCGGGCCCCGCTATTAACCAGGTTTTATTGGTACACGAGCCGGCCGCGTTGGCTGACCTACGACCGGCAACAGTTAATCAATGCTTTTATGAGCATTCGCTTGCCAGTACAGCGTCGTTGCAGCCGCGACCAGCCGAACACCGGCCCGACCACCACCCACTAACGGGGACGCCCCTCTCTCGTATCCGTTCGAACGGTGGACAGAGCTCGCCCATCGAACAAATAAATCTTCCCGCGGAACGAAATTATTATTCGACGATCTTCGTGAAATAAATCCCATCCGAACACACCGATTTGAAACGCAATTTGTATCGGGCTCGGAGTTCTGGACGGAAACACCGAGGCTTTGTCTGGTGACGCGTCGACACGCGTAACGACGATGAAGATCGAGTAGAAGAAGGGAAATACGTTGGACGCGTAAACGCGGATGCTTGGATAATTTACTTAGTTTGCGCATTAATACACGATTCGCCGTGCATTAGGTCATATAATATAAATTGCGGCCGGCCAATTTGATTAATGCTATTTCGGTAATCGATGCATTAAATAATTACGGGGGGAGGGTCGGAACGCACACGAACGGCTCGACGTTAGCCGATAGTCATTAGTTTATTACGCAGCCTAGGCCGGCCACTAGTTCCAGCTCTGGGAATAGTTTCATCGAAAAACGATCGAGCGAAACCGAGCAGAAGGCGCGAGCCGACGCTTCCGTCCGTCCAGGGAGACCGTCTCCCTCTCTGTCCGTCTCCCACGCCTTTGACCCGAGCCGAGCAACCCCCGAAGCCGCCGCTTTATATCCCTATCTCCGTCTCCCGGCCGCCAGCCCTCGTTCCCCCTCGGGCTATTTATTTTTCTCATCGGTTTTAATTTTGTAGAGACAACATAGATGCATATCGGCCTCTGTACTCGCCGTGCACAGAGAGCTGCGTGCCACGCCACGTATATACACGGCCATTGTGCAACGCCACGTCCCGAATGGATGTTACGCCGCGGCTATCGGGATCGGATCTCGCTCGTTGAGTTTATTAATTGCGTTATGGCAAGTGGCGCTCGCCTACCGGTCCAAATTGAAAAAAATCCCGTTGTACAACGAGCCACGCCGCTGCTCTCGCCGCGCGTACGTGTTGCTCTCGTGTCCCTCCCTCCACCGTTTTCCTCCTCCCGCCTCTTCACTCTCACTTTTTTATCCTCTTTAATCGGCTGCTCCTTCCGCGAGCTCCTCTTTCAAGATTTTTCTGAATGAACCGAAACAACCCCTTAAACGTTTTTACAATACAAACGCGCTTCTGGAGTGACACGTGATTTTGGTAAACAGGACCGAGAGGAGCCTGGCCAGGATGCTGATTAACCGGTTAAAATATTCGTCGACTCTATTGGTTCCTCGGGAGCGGTAAAGCTCGGGTCGGAAGGCGGATCATAAAATCGCATGGAACCGCGTCGGCGATTGCCGTTCGGAAATTGGTTAAGCAAATAATCGCGAATACGCGGCGGGCCCGTTCAATTTTACGGGCAAATACGTTTCACGGGTGCAACGTTAATGAATTAATGCCGCGCGGACGAGCGCGAGCGAGCGTACCTGCGGAACGGCATCGGCGCGGCGCGGCGCGGCGCAGCGCGGTGCCAGGCTATGGGTAAACGTTGAAACGGCTAGCAATTAATTACGAGCCCGCGGTAATTGTATAATTGTTTTACGATTGGATCCCCTTTTCTGGGTACGATTGATCGCCGCGATCCATACGCGACCGTCGTCGTCGGCCTTTTAATTCCATCCTTCGGGAACGCGTGAGCCGAACGAATCCGCGCGCGAGTTCTGCAATAAACGCCGCGCCGTGACGGTTTTATCCGTCTGGAATTTAACTGCAGTAACGCACTGCGATAATGACTGATGAACGAATGGAAACGGATTTCATTCGTTTCTCGAGCCTCGTAAAATTAATGTCGTAAATAAACGCCTTTAAACTCGTTGCCAACAGTCAGTGTCGGCTCGCGATCGGCTCGTTTCTTTCTACTGGAACGCGTCGATAAAACGGATTAAACTGCTCATTGCACGTTATAAACGTGATCAGAGGCGAGCGAAATTAACGACGCTTATGGAACGTATCGTAAGAAGATTTCGGAACGGGGTGTATCGGTGTCGATATTCCGGTATCGACGACCGCCACCACAGGCCGCAACACGACGGTGCAGTTGCAGTTAATTTGCTCACTCCAAGTGTGTTTGATTCCCCTAATTAATTGATCGGTAGGGTCACCGTGGCACGGCGTGTATACGGATGGCAGTAATCAAGTGCGTGCCCCTGGTACCAGGGCTACCGTGCACTTTGCCCACGAGCTTGCCCGTGATTTCGTTAACTTCATCACTTTCACATCAATCCTATCGATTCCTATCAAACGAGAAACCTGATCCCGGAAATCGCGGTCTGTCTTCCGTACATTTTGGCTGGAATTTATAGTCGTTTCTCAGTTCTCAACTGCTTGTTAGTCTTAATAAAACTTTTCATCAATCACGTATCACTCATAGATATGCAACAAGCAGTTGAGAACTAAGAAACGACTATAAATTCGAACCTTAAATTTATCATCCTACTTCGAGTGTTCTCTTGAAGTACGAATGGTCGTCGATCATGGAACGCGACGACACGAGTTGTGACGTCTTCGTAAAATGAAAAAATCGAAAGAGACTCACCCAAATGGCCGTTCTCGTAGTAGTCGCCGTTGTCCATTCTGTGCTTCTTGAGGGATGGTTGGGGGTGGTGACCGGCCGCTGCTGCCAGATGACTGGCCGCGAGACTGAGACCGACGGAAGCTCTCTTCGGTGGTCTTCCTGGCCTGGAGCTGTACAGTGGTAGAGAGTTACTGTGGTTAGAGACACCTGTCATCGAGGCAATGTCTTACCCCGATCGTCGAGCTTACGACCACTGTCGTAAGTGGTGAGTTCAACGCGAGAAAAGACCTGTCTGATACAAATTGCCGGCAACCTGTTAATCCATCGGGCAATTTTATCTTGTTCGCCCCGACGCTAACGCGTTACTCACGATAAGAATAAACAAAATGAAATCGCCCGTTGACAAACTAGTTATACGCATTCTATGTTCGCTGTCTGACGGTCTTTTCTCGCGATCCGATGACTCTTCGGCTCGGATTCCGAGACCGATCGGTCTCGCGCGAGAGCAAACTCATTTCTCAACTGTGTATGCTACGAGCGACGATTAGTCTATCTGGTATCTGGAACACGGCCACGTTTTCGAGAACTGGTTCCGCGAACGAAATTCACCGTCTCGCGATTTCGCACAACGGGACACGCGAACGAGTCGCGAGATACCACCGGCTAATACGTAGTGACGGTGTCGCGATAAACCTAATAGGGGGAAGATAAAGGCGCGCGTGGGACGACAAAACGGGCGAAACGGCTCGCATTTGCATAACTTATCGTGTCTCCGGGACTCGATCATTCTCGCAGCTTCGACCCAGAGAACAGAAATAATTCACGAGTGCCCGAGCGCAGAGATATGTACCGATCTAGCTTCGCTAAAATTGGATCATCTGAACGAGATCGAATCGAGGTTCGTCCAGTGAGAGAGTGAAATCGAAGGAAACCGATCAGGGTTTCAGGTGCGAAAACGCGTCAGAGGATCTCTGGCGAGGAGCGAATCGCTGGATGACGAAGAGTGGATGCTGCGGCTGACAGGAACGCTCATTTTTCATAACAGGCGCCGGAGAGGCGCTTCGTATATAGATACGCGCCGTGCAAAGTGTACACACGCGCGATTCGAGCTTTCGTTTTCGTTCCGCCGTGAAAATGCATCTCAGGTTTGTCGTTACCGTAGCCAGACCCTTTCCTTCCCACTATAATGGCCAGTGACTCCCGATTCACAGTTTCATGTCGTTTTTGTTAGTTGTTCATTTGCGATGTACTTTGCACATTTACGTCAAAGGAAGCGAAGTAAGACGAGTCGTAAAGAAATCGAAGAAATAGTCGTGTACGAAATATTCTCATATTGAGCTTTTCCATAAAACCTGCTGTTATTTCTCTGCCGGAGTTCAGGCGAGAGCGAGTTGAGGATCTCTGGCCGGTAAGCGAGCAATCTCATAGTAGTCAGGACAGATTTGTAAATCTAATTTTTCATCCCGTCTTTCTGCCAGCCCTCTCGCTTCTCCTCCGTTTAACTCCGTGTTCCTCTCCTCCCCCTTGGGTCCCTTCGACATCGGGGTGCTGCTCTCTTCATCCAAGAGGGACCTCCCGATCTCTCGATCTCCTGGCGCCCTCCCACTCCGTAGCTCGCTACGTTTCTTCAGCTTCGTGGCTCGTTCTCGTCTATCATCCTTTCTCCCTCTCTCTCTCTCGCTTTCTCCGCCGCCTTCTCTCACGCATGGGATCTGTAGACGATTCTCAGACGGCCGGTTTATACGCCGCGGCGTTGATCTCTTAAACCGCTTAGCTTCGGGTTACACCGAAAACAAGAACGCACTCTCAAGCGCTTAGACCCGCATAATACGCACTTGTTTGCGTACCAAGTCTACCGGCGGAATAAGAAAGTCGTCCACCTTCGTGCCCGCAACGAGTCTAACGATCTGTCCATCCGACATCAGGAATTTTTTAAAAGATTCAAGGCTCTTCTCTTTAAAATTAATTGTCACGTTGCAAAAATCATTGCATCTGTTGACGATCGGTTGTCTAATGCTATTTTTAATGAATACCGTGCAATTATTTGTGCACCAATCGAAATAATAACGGGTGTATCAGACCTGAACTGTGTTTCTAATAAATGATAGAATTCGTCAATGCATTAATTGGCGATTGGGAAAGACGTTTACGAAATCGCGTTGCATGTTCGATTGGCCAAGAGATGAAAGAGAAAGAGAGATTGGTAGTAATCGTTGCTGCAACTAGCAGATTTCGTTTCCACACTCGATACAATTAATTCCCCGCTCTTTGACCAACGCGTTGGCGCCTATCTTTTTTTTTTCCAGCGTCAAAGAATTTTCAAGCATCGAGGTTGTAAAAACTGGTAGAAATGAAGAAATTCCTCGCGATGCATAATCGCGATTGCGTCAACAGTAGTTATGCGAATTGAACGGAGAAGTCGACTGGAACGACTAAGATTATTCTGTTCGTAAATGCGGTACACCCCCATTCATAAATCTTAAAACGTATTACGAAACGTGTAATCGAATGAAACGCTGTACGCGTACGAGTAGAGGAACTACAATCGTTGATATTTCAATAAATAATTATAACGAAACACGTGGTCACGGATTTACTACGATTTACTATTGAGACGTGATCTGTGACGTTTATTGGATTTTTTGGCTATCGAGGAGGACTGACTTCTGAACGGAGGTGTACAGGCAGACGATGCAAAGAGGGCCGCGATGCTCGCCGATAAACGATGCAGATGACCAAGATTAGATGCAACTTTACGTTGGATTCGCGTCCGGTTGTATCGCGTGTGGGATTCGCGATGATCGCACCAGGTGCTATGCTTTGATCCCCGATCATTCCCCGCCTTAATGATCCGCTGCGCGGCAGAAACTTCGTCCTCGTCCGGTTCGGCCCGGTGGAACGGGGACCGAGATGGAGAGAGAGAAAGAGACTGAAAACGGGAACCGGAGAAATACAAAGCGGGCCAACGCAACGCAACGCAGCGGCCTCGATCCCGTGAACAACGCTCGCAAACCCATTCTTACGTGATGAACCGTTTAAAGACCAATCGACTTCGTCCCTACGGATCACCCGGGCAAAATGTTGGCTAGCGTGCCGCTCCGATCTCGTTTCGCAAAAAGTCTCAACACGATAAACGCACGTTCCCTGTTTCGCGTTCGAGTTACGAGAGCGAAAAGGAAGAGGTAGTGGCCGTTTGTCGAATCACCGGGACAGCCGAGGAATCGTCGAAATTCGAGACCCTGTCGGCGATCCGCGAGCCGTACGAGAACAATTTTAATTGACTCGGAAACAGCAACGTTTTTCGAGACACGGCGGGCGCGAGAGGGAGGACAGGGAATCGAGCGACCATAAATTGTCAATTTCGAAGTCAATTTGGCCGGGCTTACCAATCGGCTGCCGGTTAATTTCAAGGTGAATTGTGTCCAATATGGGTATATTATTAATGGCCCGGCGAGGGATAGGGTGCACTCTCCGTGCGGAGGGTTGCAACCCCGTTTTCGCGTACTGGCGCAAATCTATCGCTCGGGGCCTGCTCTCTCGTATTCGGCATTCCGGGATTAAATGCTCTCTGATGTCGCAGTAACCGGTCGCCTCGTAATCTCGCGAGGATCGACCGCGGCCGGAAACGCGATTCCAGGACAAACCGGATTCCTGATTCCCCTCCCGGCTTCCGGATTTTCCTTACGTTGCCTCGTTCCAATCTCGCCCGGGGCCACAAAGGAGCCACTGTTCCACGTTAAACAACGCGCGCTATCTTTGAATTACGATGCTCGAGTCTTATCGCATCCTGCTACCGTTCTGCGGCGTCCAAACACTCGTCGGCCGAAAACGCGGGAACGGTGCGTGCATACCAGAGAAACGAGGAGGCTTTCAACGGTGCGTTCTTCTCCCGTGAGACCTTTCCAGCCCGCGGACGAGCTTCGGTCACGTTTCTCCTATTGTCTCTCGGCGAGCCACTAAAGGATGAGCCTCGTTGATGCACAGAAGCATCGTGGGTTCAACCGATACGCGCAACATCTGCGTCAATCGGCCCCGCATGCCACCGTATCAAGTACTTCCCCTGTGTACAATGCGTGCTCGTTTAATTCACGAACGACGTGTACGAACGAACGACAAAAACTGACGATCGGACGAGATTCGACGGGAAAATCAATTTCTGTCGGCTCGTTCGGAGATCTCATTGAGAACGTCGTTGGACGAGCTAATTCGGATAATAAAACGAACACGGCCCGTTTCGACTGGTCGTTCCAGCGGCGCCTGACGCGTCCACGGCTCAATTTATACGTCCGACGCCGCGGCGAAGAGCCATCGGAATAATCCAGATTTCCTGTACGCTCGCGCGAGACTTCTACTTGTGACGCGGAACACCCTTCGGCAATTAAAAAAAACTATAAACCGCTTAACGCGGCGCGGCTCGCAGCTCGCATAAAGTCGTAAAACGATATAACGAATAATACGAGCGTTCGTGGCTCGGCTTCTAATTGTCAGTTTCGCCTTTACGTCTTCCCCTGCCCGGTTTTCCGTCCATCGACGGGCAGTGATCGTCCCGCCGAACCCCCTTCGCGCGCGAACACACGCGTTCGCCCCTCGTCCCACGGCGAATCCTTTTCCAAATGTTCCGACCCGTCGCCCGCCACCCTGTAAAGCGTCGTCGCGCGCAATTCCCGTCATAACAACGGGTTCGATTTTCGTCAAAAGTCTCTCGACGTGATCGTCGTCGCCTCCCTCGATCCTTTTTCTCTTTCGTTCCGCCCCGAGATCGGTCGAGAGCTTCTCTTTCGATTTCTCGGTTTATAAACCCGATTGCCCGGCCGGCATTTTCCAAATTATAAATTTTTACGAGGGCCGAGCTGGCAAAACTCGGCTGTTTCCTTGCCAGCGCTTCTCTCCGCTGTTCACCCTCCGTGGCAATCCCGTCAGTCAGATTGGATTTGTCCGATTTCGCGCCCGGAGTGGAAAAGAACGCGAGGGTTCCCTCTCGCCCACCCTTCATATTATTCCTCTTCACGCTCGTTCTCTTCGAGAAACAAAGAATCGAGCCGGGACGTACTACGGTTCATCGGGAAAGTCGCGTGAAATGGAGTAATAAGAACGTCGGAGCGAGCCCTGTCGGCCATAAATTTGATTGGCGAATTTGTTCCCTGATTCATAGACTGCCAGAGACTCTATCAAGGAACGGTGTAAACAGTTCGTAAACAGGAAGTCGAACGTCGGCCAGTGAAACTTCGTGTGTGGGCCTTGGGAACGCGTATCGTTGCTACGCGCCGCTATTAAGTATCAACGAAACGCGGCGCGCTGGAGAGAAAGAAAAACTCCCCTAACGGCAAGCATCGAGAGAGAGCATTTTCTAATAACCACGATGTAAAGTTGGGGTGCGTTACACAAAAGAAATCTTTGGGGGAGGCTTCGGTAGACTTATCTCGGTAATATTGGATTAAAACTTATGCTTCTCTCGGTCGCAATACGTTATTTTTATTGCTCGCGGCTTTGCATAATATTCGTTTCAGGGCGCGGAACTTCTGCTCATCTCTCTCGCTCCCTCGTCTTCTTCCGGTTCCCTCGGCCCGTCTTCGAGGCTAATTTTAATTTCGATGCCACGCCGCGTTGGGGAACGTTACGATTTCACCGTGGCTCGCTTATTTATGTTTCGAGGCTAGCCGGCCCGCTTATTAGGCTTCGCTGCGGGGGTGGGAACGCCGGAATTACCCCGTGATAGCCGCGACACCTGACTCGACGAGGGGTGGTGTTCGGGGGCGAGGCCCGCTACCTCGGCGACCGATCGACTCGGCCGATCGGTGCAACGAAACAAGAAGACTCGTGCAGATGCACGATTAATCCGAACCTGCGCGAGGCAGATGTCTCGGGGGCCTTGCTCGGGACGAGGTAATATTTTTTCCGGGACTGTTCACGCCCGGCTCGCCGCGCCACTTTCAATTTCGTACTGCTATAACTCCATAAAAAGCTCGGAACGGTGTCCGCGAGAGACGCATATATCGTTGAAACGCGCGACGGTGATTGCCGGGTCGCGAGTATCGATAACAGGTGCGACGTTTTCCCGGAACGGCGGCCGTAGCCACCACCCAAGCGGTGACTATCGGCAGGGAAACGGCACAACATTCCTTCACGCGTGACGGTATACGCACTCGCCGTAATACCCGATAATACCTGTATTTGCGCGTGCTCGTCGCGCGTTACAGCCGGCGTAATCCCGGCAATCTCGAGGACGCGGCCCAGTCTTCGGGACGAGTAATCCTGCCAATTTGGACCGCGGATTATCCAAGACGCGGCTCTTTCGCGAGACGCGTGAAACTTTGATTCGGCAACGTGCCCGTCGATTCCTACAAAGTCTTACGTACGAGCGCGAACGTAATTTCGAGCAAGTCAAAATACATCGACCCGTAAAGCGAGGTCAGTCGCGGAGAAGACGAGGGGTGACTGTGAGAAAGCGGTGTCTCTTGTTTCAATATTTCCGCAATAAATCCGCACCCGAGCTCGTTCACGTCTCACGACGAAATAAATAATTTCTTTTACTCTCTCCCGGAGCGGCTAGTTCGGCTTTTACGAGCGGGAAGCGTCCTCAGATCGGAATAATAACCGGGACAGCCGCACGCATCCGCGCGAGATACGTGCATAAACTCGCGTCGACTTACGACGTCCCCGGACACCGTTTTGTTCGTCGCTTATTGAGCCGTTAAAGGAAAGGATTCCGAGAACGATCGACGATTCGTCGACCGGTAACTTGTACGCGATACGTCTCGCCTGTTTCTTTCGCTCGTTAATCGAAATCTGGATCGGGACGAGCGACGCGAAGGAACCGAGGAAGGGGACGTCGAACACGGTGTTCGTTCCGCAACGAGGGCTAATTAATAACGCAATTAAACGGAGGTCGTAACTCAACGCGAACGCGACGCGGCCGCTCCTCGCGTCGCATCCTCGTCTTGGCCCTGGCCGCGCAGCAAGAATAATTAGGGAATTATTTTGTTTCCAAGAGGATCTCGAGATCCCATCGAACGAGGGCCCGCAGAGAGGACAGCCCCCCACCCGGTACGCGCGGCTAAATTATAATTAAATATCAAACGTTTGCAATTACTGGGTTGCACCTGCCGTTTCCGCCCCGAGACGCACCAGGCAACGAATTTCGCGCTACGTGTAAACCGGTTGCCTCGTCCCCGTGGATCAGCAGACGCGTTCTCGACCACTACGAATTATCCGAGCTATGCGACGTCTCTGCGTCTTACTCGTGTGTCCTTTGATCGCGAGCCTGTCTGATTATCGAGTACCAAAGGGTTATTCGGGTCAGAGTCGCGAGGCACCGTTGCGCGAGGGTGGTCGAAGGAGCCGCAGAACGCGGACGAGCCAGAGAGGACAGGGTTGGGAGAGCGCGTGGACGTTCTCGGTTTGCGGTCGACCCGTGCCATGCCACGCTCCGATACCTCTGCGGTTGCGGCACACACGGGCTACCACGTCGCCAATCACGTCGACGGCCTCTAAGAATAATTTCTTCTGATCTCGCGAGAACAAGAGCGAAACTAGATCAATGATCCCGACCAAGAGAACAGGGGAATCGAGATCGCGTCTTCGTCGCAAGCAGAGAAGAATGCTTCTCATTAAAGATCTGTTCACTGTTTCAACGCGTTAGACGACATTGTTCGCCTGGAGTTTCTGCAGAAAAGTGGGGAAAGTCGGGGACGTTAATATCTGTAATAAACGAACGATCGATTCCTCGACGGACCGGTTCGAGAGGAAAAATGAAACATCGGAGGAGGATCTGGTTCGACGAAAGAATCGGGACCGGTCGCGCGCGAGTTTCGCGGTCGATCATCCGCGAGGAGCCGGCGAAGCGGAAGAGAGGATCGTTTCGAGTGCGATCGCACGTAGGATTTTCGCGCCCTCCCGAGCCACGCGATCGGCCGCGATCAACTGAACGCTTCGTCATCCTACGAGACAAGTCGTCGACACCGGCCGCCGCCGCCGCCGCCGCCGTGCTTCTTTTGTTTTTCCACGACGAGATCTCGCCCCTCGGTTCGCCACCTTCTCTACCCTCTGTCATACGTGCAGCGACGATCGAGTGCTACGGCGATGAGTCGCGACGCGTTTATCTCCGGCTCTCATCGGGACGCGGCACACTCCGGTCCCGATGGGGTTAAATGGTAACGCAGTTATTGCGACCATCGATATCGCGTTTCGAGTCCCGGATTCGTCCCTCGTATTATTTCGAAAGTGATCGTCGGTATAGAAACGGAGAGGGCGAAACCGGGGGCGCATCTGTGTATACCCGGGCAGAGAGACGAACAGAGAGAGAGAGAGAGAGAGAGAGAGTCTAGCTTTATCTTAATGCCAAAATCAAATCGGCACCCGCATGGAATTAGAGATGGCATTACGAGCTATCAGCGCATATGCACCCTGCATCGGTGCAACCCCCGGGTCTGCGCTGTTCCACGAACCACGCCACCACCGTGGCACAATGCCGAGCCGAAGGGCGAGAACAATGCGAGCCGGGGTAACAAGGGAGCCCAGACGATATTACCGGGACCCTCTTTCCTGCCAAGAGTCCCGTGGAATGCGTCCACGGATCACCCGACGGGATTGCGCCTTGTTTTCTTCCGATACACGCCCTATCTTGTCCCGGAAATCCCATTGTCTGTCGATTAGTATCGCCGTTGCACCACCGATCGATTTCGCGACAGGCAAACAAATATAATTAGCTCATTAACTCCAGATATTATGCGATGTACGATACGACATTAAAAACTGAATGTACATTGTAAATTCTCGAATAATATATTTTGAATCCGTCACTGTGTTTGTTTCGTTTTTCATGAAAATTCTGAGACTTTCCAATTTCACTATTGTCACGAATTGGCTCGGTGGACGATTAACTCCGGGAATAAAGGCATGGAAAAACGAGAATTCGAATAGCCGGGAGGACGCCCGGGGGAATCCTCTCGCGAGGACCTCGACGAAGGCATTCCCGATCCCGTGTCTATCTACCCTCTACTTTCCCTCTCCCACCCGCCGCTACCATCCCTCTTCGACCATGTATATTTTTTACCCCCGGTTCCCGTCGCTCGCTTCCTTATAAACTAATTTCGTCCGGCCGCTTCCCTGCTGTCGGCGCGCTCAGTGTCGAACAATTGAATTCTCTCTTTCCATTTACCTATCCGTTTGTATCAACATTTACATTTATATTTGAATAATGGGGAAAATAAAGAGGCCCGGCGCGGCGACGTCGTCGTTTTCGCGTCCGCCGATTCCGGGGCTTCTCCTCGCTATTACATTTTTAAGCGTTCGTTTCCGAGCCCGCGGCGACTACCCCCGAACCCGACGCGAACGAGCAGGGGTAGGCCATCCCCTCTCGCGACACTCCGGGAATTCGTATTAACATTTAGATAAAACTTATGTTAATATCATTTCCATCCTTTCTCTCCGCGCTTCCACGCGTATCTCATACGTAACGGAGTTCGGAGACTCTCCAGTGTACGATTTCGAATACGAATTAGACTTCTCGAGAGACGTTACTCGATTCGTTTTTCCAAAATAAACGATCAAACCTTTTTTCAATTAGACGAGCAAACAGAAACTGGACCGAACGAGGAACTCTGTTGACAGTTTCGTTTTTTAATATCGATTTAAAGGGAGAAATTCAGTTGAGAGAAAATAGGGCGAGGGTCAAGAGTTTGTTGCAAAGATGGATAGCCAGTGGCCTTTATGGTCGATGCGTGTCACCGGCCCTCGCGGCGGTATTACGCGCGAGCGTAAACCGATGATTTAGCGGCCTGCGAGCGTCGCGCGTCGTCGTAACGGGCTTAAACGCGCACGTTACGTTGGAAAATTGACAACCGAGGTTAAGCGTCGATGTTGACCAGCCGTTCGTCTCTTCCGGATCGACGATAAAGGACGCCTGACCTGGCCGCGTCCACCGTGATCGTTGCTTTCGACGTTTCCGATGGGAAATACATCACCCATCCCTCGCGTCGCGGTGGTTTGCCCACCCGCTTTTAACCCCAGTCAACCCTTCTCTACAATATCCAAACTCTGTATTCTTTCGTAAAGAGTGAAGAACATCGGCTCTAATTATCGAGGTCAATCGCTTCTGGCGACCTTTCCGTACCGGATCGAAGAGACGGAAAGCTGTGACGACGATATTCGCCGGACGGGAAGATCGATAGCTATTACGCAACGATTTCGAGAGACTGCTTCGGACAAATTTATTACCGAGCCGTAGGGGAGAGGAGTCCGGTAGTAGTATTCCCTAGGGATCGGATCGATCGAGGGTCCCGAAACTAATTCGACGAAACGCTCGACGATTTTTCCTCGTACGCGAGCCTCGCGACCAGCCGTTTCGTCGATACGCGAGCAAGGACACGAGGAAAGAGACAGCCGCGCGTAAGCAACGAGGGTCGTCCGTTTACGAGGTAGCATATTTCTGGTAGCGTTCCGTTGCCGGGCCACCCACCGCGATCGGGGCAGTCAAAATAGCAACCGAAATCATAACGGCCGATTGTCCGTCCGTGCTCGCCTCGAGTTATGAAGCAGTAAACCCCTGTCTTCGGTACGACTGTCCCTCGCGCACAACAGACCCGGGTCCCGTCTTATGGAATAATTTCGATGATTGGACGCGGCGTACTCGTGCCATACGATGTCATCCCCTTTATGCCAGTCTTCCAGATTACCAGCATATACGCGATAAAACGGATTCGTAAACGTGTCCTCGTTATTCCTTTTAGAAATTGATTGACCCGCGCGTTTATAGTTGCACGAGCTTTCACCCGGTGCATTTATACGTTTGATAAACACAGAACGAGAACAGCGGTGCGATGATTTGTTCACGGCGAGTGAAACGCGTATGCACTCACGAGAGTTTAAAGAAATAGCTCGCGGGAATTTATAGAACTCAAACGCTCGGATGCTCGAACACTCGACCCTTCGTCGTTGCTCACGTACGTATCTCTGCGCGCGGATTTTACAAGATCGAAACGCGCTCAACGGCCGGAAAGTCGAATACGTGAAAAAAACCACTTGCCGTGCAATCGCGTGACTGACAAACGTTTGCCCGAGCTCCGGTGCACGGGCGTGAACCATGCGTTCTCGAAACGTCGCCTCTCGTGCACGCCAGTGAATCCAATCCGATACATACCTGGAACAGACAAGAATACGACAGGTGAGACACGGCGAGCAACGACAGTTTCGCTTATCGGGCGCACCAACTGGTTATCGCCGCGATCCGTCCGTCGCGAACGAGTACATGATCGATAATACACATATTTACTAATGAGGATCGACGATGTTCCCGTAGACGTCATTGACGAAGAGGGAACGAAAAGGAACAATGGAGATGAAGAACGGGCATTGATTTGTGGAACAGGTTCTTCCAATTCCAACTCTTCCACGGCTGGTAGCGTGGCGCGATCGATAAATCAGGATGGCATTAGGCGCCACTTCGAATTGGACCCACGATCTCTCTCCTACCGCCTCCTTTTAGACCATAGGAGCACGTCGGGCCGCGTCTGTGTGTGTGCACGTCCGGGGATTTATACGGGCAATATCGAGTCGGGATTAGCACGATCGGACGGACTCGAGTCATGCTCGCGGTCGATACCACGTGGCTATTAGTGTCAAAATAAAAATGTGGCCGCAATATATGGCGAGAACCGTAAGCCCTCTCTTATTGCCACGGCTGCGATGATAGAGAGACTCGGTCGCGTATTCTCCGCTCGCACACGAACCTCCGGAATATAAAAAAAATAACCGAGAGCGGCGGCGGCTGGAGAAAAACGAAGGCACGCGCTTCAATTTGAAAATATGTAAACCCGTGATACGATTCCAGAAGAAAAAGACGTGAGTTACGCCGGAATCTCGGGTGGTGATTGTTCGCAGATAGACGCGTGCAAAAAAAATGATAAAGATGGAAGGAAGGAAGGAAGGAAATCCAGTGGAGTCACCCCATCGTTTTCCTCCGAAATAAAGTGACCATGGATCAGGGGTTGTCGTGCCAGGTCCGAAAGACCCCGAGCGGCAATAAAACGCCCTTCGTCTCGTCGAGCTGTCGGACAGGCCGCGAGAACCAGGGCCATAAAACTTAGAAACAATTGTCTTTTATCGTTTTGTTGTTATTTAATTTTCCCCCGGATTGGGCAGCGAGGGCCAATCGGGGCGGCGAGCTCCGACACCTCGGCCAGGGCTCTTAAATAATTTACGAGCCTATCTCGCGCTCTCTTTTCCCTCGCCCACGCAGCGTCATCGCCGCTACACGGATTCGAGGAAAAGTACTCGCTCGAAAAAGGCACGAGTCGAATAAAGCTGACGAACGATTTCATCGAACAACCTATTGATAATTGGCAACGGAGGAACCGAAGGGTTCTCCCTTGGAAGACAAAGGCCGAGCAAAACAAATCGTTTGAAGTGTCTGCCCTGTTAGAGAATGTCCGAGCGGTACGAGCTCTATTTTTATATCCGTTCGTGCAGGAAGTTGGCCCCGCAAGGATGGGGGAGACCCGCGCGTACACGAGGCCCCCAATGAAAATAATTATTAGCGTTAAGTGGACGTCGTTAACCGGGAGTGGAGACGGTTAGCCCGCCGGTGACAGACGTTGCGTTAGAGCGGGTTAGCTCGAATCACGCACGACGCAACGCGTGAATCTCTACCACCGTCACTGACTGGAGAGGATGCGGATCCATTGGCTGGACAACTAGATTTCATTGCGTAATGCTATCTACTGAACCCGCGCGCTCCGCTCCCGTTCGCCGATGTCCTCGTTCGACTTGCGCCCGTCCCGAGGACAATGCTTGGCCCGAGCGGACAGTTTCCTCTTCGGAAATTGACCACCCGCGCACGTCCGACCGTCTTCCGATCGTTCCGAAGATCTCTCGTTTACGACGCGTCCAAAAGACGTTTCGTCGAATAATTGAAACTCTCGGATCGTTAAAGCCCGATGATACTCGTGCGAGCTACTCTGGTTCGGTCGTGGTGTTACGCGAGGCCGTCGCTACTACCGTAATAAATAAGTTCCATGGGGTGGCGAACGAACGAACGAACCAACGAACATTATGTAGAACATATAAATAAACGGTTTATGTCCGGGGTCTGGATCCTTCCTCTCCTCCTCGATTCCTCTCCTCGCCTAGCTATATTTGAGTTATGAATCGTAAAAGCTAGATCGGCAATCGAGCCGGACTCTCACTTCGGGGAAGGTTAAAAGCCACGGTGTTAACTCTCCGGAGGATAGGATAGTATTGACACTGTGTTCCAGCCACTCGAGTAGCCAGGGAATCCTCGAGCAGTGACGGCCACTTCGTGGGACTTTTTACCCATACGCATACGAGTCATCGGTAGCATTCTGAAGACGTACTTTCTCGAATACAAAAGTACCATCAGAATTTTAATCGTCATTGGTACTTCAATCTTTTCTCGTGGACGACCCTGTCTGTTAGCGTTTAAATATCAAATCGAATAGGTTCGAGAGAATCTAGCATAGTTTCAACTGTATTTGTCGTTGTGCCGCGAGCAAAGACAAACTTCCTCCTGCTGTCCAACCTATCGAACATTGCACAGCACACGCGTGCTCTCCAAACGCTGTCTCATCTGCTTCATTCGTTCAGCCGCGTTTCTCGGTGATCCGCGATTAAACTCGGTTCGATTCGAACCGAGGCGAGATAGGATTTCCGAGCCGTGAGAAGGCGAGCGATATTCCGTTTTTAAAAGCGGCGCGATGGCTTTTCCGGTAGACGGAGCAACCGGGGCCCGTCTCCTCTGCTCGTTTGCATAGCCATCGCCGCGAATAATAAATAACGAGCCAGGCAGGATAGCAATAAGAAGAGGGATAGAGGAGGGGGGGGGGCAAAAGGGAGGAGGATCGCGTACGTGTGTTCGTGTGCCAGACTACAAAGCTATCTCACAATGATGGGAGCACCGTGCGATATCCCGGACTCTGTGTTTCCGTTCAAATAGACCTTCCACGCGTGCATCGAGCTCGTTCTCAAGCCGCAGGTGTCAACCCTGCCGCGCTTCCGGACCAGATTTCTGCCATTCTAGGATCAACGCGAACCAGCTGCACGTCCGACGCGAAGAAGTTCTCTTTCATGAAACGCGACGAGCCGATCGCTCGACAAACTCGAATCGTGGTGTGTAACGTGTGTCACACGAAACTGATTAAAGACACTCGACTCTGAAGCAGCACGGCGCCAGGACCTCAAAAGCTAGGGTTATACTGGAATCTATTTAGGCCCTTCATAATCGTGACTAGGGACTGACTCCTTCGAGTACGAATGTATCTGCTTTTCGTCCTCGAGAGCTTAGCCTCTGGCCTAGTCAGTGCGTATCTATTCAAAAGGACCGGCGCCACTCGAGCTACTCTGGGAACTCTGGACCGTCACTCTCTCGAAAACGATGCAGGCCCTCCGCGATAGCGGTATCCTTTACGTCCTGCCCTCGAGAGACACACGATGGGAACGCCGCACCGTGATCTTTTTTTACTCGCACAATCGTCTTAATAATATTAGTACCGATGAACAATGCCTACTAAAACGAAACTGGCTCTCGCATTTCTTTTTTTCCGCTGTCTCGTATGAGAACGATTCGAGATACGAGAGGAGGAGCTCTTTGTACGAAAAGAGGAGAAAGGAAGAAGAGGAACGAATCGTCGGCATTTTTCCACGGTAACAAATTCGTTCACGCGGTGGTTATCAGCCCGGTGGGATCGGGGGCGCCGCGGCCGCGCAATTCCGTATCATTCTTTCGACCGATGTAATTATCCTCGACACGCGGTACCGTACCGTTGCATTCGTTATGCGCGTGCGTTCGTACTCTTAACACGGCTCGCTTCAGCCAGCGGAACGCGACGTCGCGCTCGGCGTGTTTCACTCCTCCTCTGCGAAACCGTCCCGAGGAGGACCCGACCAACGATCACGCACACGCGTCTCGGAGCGACAGGAGCCGTCGCAAATATTTCCAAGTTTGTCCACGTCCTATCTATCTCGTCACGGTCGGCAAAGCCGCCGCGACATGAGAACCGAATACGGAAAAGCTGACGAGAGTCCTCTTTGGTCGTTGTCACGGGGAGACCCGGTACAAGCGACAATGTACCTCGTTGTTTCCGCGTTGTAGCCTGCCTACTACTACTACCGAGTGCTCGTCCCCTCGACAGGGGACTCGAGTGTTTCTGGCGTGTGCACGCTTCCAAGAGGCCGTGCCGAAGATGAGCTCCGGCTCCAAGTCAAACATCGGATCGATAGAGATACCCCGGCAGAACTTTCTGACTTCGCGTCGCGATTCGTCGCTGCGCGTACGATGATCTGTCCGACGATGGAACTGGCTAATTAAGACATTCGCGACGCTTCTGGGATAATCAGAATTCGTGTAACGAGGGGAAAGAGCTAGCGATAGGGGAGATAAGAGAAATGGGAGCGGAGTGCGTTAACGCGATCGAGCTCGTAACTCCGGAATTACAGACGGGCAATCGAAGCGGCGTAAAGCCGCGATGGACGATTTCACACGGCTAGGCGACGCTCGCGTCCACCGTCGCCGCCCACCCACGCTCGCCTCGTGTCCCGGGAGTATTACGCGAAATGAACCCCGGGAAGATGGCACGCCGTAGCTACGATACGATCCTCATTTCGACGGGGAAAGAGCTTCGAAGATCCTCGCGAGTGGACTTAATCAACGGTCCGAGTGTTTATGATTTTTGTTATTGGCGTCGTATCTCGGGGCAGCTTTCCCGGATTTTCCCACCCGCAGTCTCGTAACACCGACGGCCCCGGGGCAAAGCCTGAAATTTAGGGCGAGAGAGCCTTCGAACGTACAAGCTGTATCGCGTTCGCTCGAGAGATAACCCTTCGGCTTTGAACGGAAGGGAAGATTCCTAGGTTCCGACCGCAAAGAAAACCGCTGTCATCTTCCTTGAACCGAACGAATTCCATTCGCTTCCTTGGAACAGGTATGGGAGAGAACAAGAAATCGAGAGGAAGGAACGAATCGAGCCCGGCGGAGGACGAGGCAGAAAGCCGATCGAACGCTCGTCGAGCGTGCAATCACGCGGATGGCTCGGCAAACATCGCCGCGTCCCTCCACGGCCGCGTTTTATTTTCTCTCCGCAGGGGAGGAAGAGAGAGAGGAGAGTTCCTCTGGCGATCGGTCAGCCGCGCACACGGCTGTTACATATGTTGTCCATTTCGTGTTCAAACAGTGCGGAAACCGATGAACGAGGAAACGTTTACCGCTGGAACAGCCTCTATTCCCGCTTTCTACTATCCTCTGCTCCTTCCCTAGACGATTTCAATTACCCGTTCGATCGAATTAAAAATAAGGAAAGGACGACGATTGGAAAAGGACCCCGTTCGTTGCGAGCGATTCGTTGTTCATACGAATTCGACCGAACGTCCCGCGGTCCTCCGCGGGAAGCGAGCTCGTGTGCATGCACATTGCACGTCAGCGAGGTGAGAAGGAAAAAGGAGAATGCGCGAGCCGGCGCCGCCGCCGCCGCCGCTGCGTGGCGTCTGACCGCCGCGGGGTGAAAGCAGAGAGAAACGCGCGCGAGTTCAGGTGCGCGGTACGTGCGTATGTGCGTGCATGCGTGCGTGCGTGCCTGCCGTCAGAGCGGTGCCTCTTGAACTCGTGTCGAGCCACTCCGATCGGAGAATATCGTAATCTCCGGGACTGTACTCCAGGTATACACGTTATCCCCTTACGTAATTCACGTGTCTAGAGACTCGCGTGTGCACGCGGCGAGTACCGCGACCAGAAGAGCTGCGCAGGGGCAGCTCGAGGGAACAACGACTGCCCTGCTGCGACCTCGCGAATCTACGAGGGTAATTCCTACGAAAGTATGATTAATCGTCCGTGCTTGCCTCTCGTTTTCACGGACTTCGTTTTACGTACGTACAGTTCCTCGATCACACGAAATGAACAATGTGACGATCGATACTTTTCTACTACTACGAACTTTTTCGGAAACGTCGAGAATACCGAATGTCTAAAGCGAAAAGAAATATACAGGACTTAACACGTATAACAAAGAGAAGAAATAATTGTCTTATTTGAACGATGAAATTCCGTGCGAGTGCGGTTTCGTTTTAGACAGGGGAGGCAGGTTATCCGGCAAGATTTCGATTAGCCTCGCAGGCGAGCAGAAGGCGAATGAATTCGAGGGATTCGTTGGAAAGCACTGCGGCGGCATGTTTCCTGTCCGGTCGGAGGCACGGGGTTGTTTCGGGGGCAAGAGGGTCGTGCAGTTGCCACGCGGTCTGACTGACAACCTGACTTATGCAAATACAGCCTCGCTTCAGACCGGTAATCTGATCGTACGTACATACGTACTTACGTACGTGGCGAGCCTTTATTTCTCGATGGGATTTAAATTACCTGTAAACCGAGACGTTTTACGCTAATAATAATATTACGCCGACGACTTTATACCTGGCCGCGCGTGTCGATCGACCGAATCTTCGGCCGTCACACACGCGAAACTCGCGGATTTCGCGAGAGAAATTCGAAACGCCGATAGAATCGGCTCTTCCCCTTTAGGAAAAGAGAACGAAGAGTAGAGGTCTGATCCGCGGTAATAATTATGCGAAAAACCTTCCTCTTTATCTTCATTTTTTACGAGCGGTCCAACGAAACGTAATTGGGAAAATTTGCGGCGATCAAAATTGGCGTAATTAACGCGCCGTGCCGACGCTTTGCCGAGTCTTCACGATGACGTTCGCGCGTGGAAAATACGATGTAGATTCCCGTCGAAGGAAACACGTAGATTCTAATAACCGAGGTCGAGTGGATACGTCGGAAGACTCTCGCGTTTCCGCGCTGGTCGTGAATCAGTATTATATCGATCGGATCACCCTAGGTATCGGGACACGGCCGCAAAAGCCTGGTAACCACGTTCGACGGAGCAACGCTGTGTAATCGCGTCCCTTCTCCGAATTCCGCTTAACTATCGGGTTCTTCGCGCGGGGCTCTCTCGATGAATCTCGAGTTAACTAACGCGACGACAGGTAATTAATCGAAAGAGCCCTCCTCGGCGTGGACGGTGTCCGAGTGTCGGTGCACCAGAGGTCGGACCGACGGACGGACGGACGGACAGACGGACGGACGGCGACGGAGGCTCGTTTCCGTTGGTCACCTCCGGCTAATCATAGACCACGAATCCCGGGGTTCCCTTGGTACTCGACTCCTCTTTCCTCTCGCGCTGTACAACGCTCGCGCGCGCGCTCGCCTCTGCCTCGTACAAGGGTGTCTGATTGTAATTACTTTACTCAAGTGCGGTAATTAAACTTCTCCGGTAGCTCGTGTGTCCGGCGATCGCCCCTTGGCCGTCCCACCACCCCCGCCCGCCATCGGCCGGCGCGCAACCCCCGATGATCCTAGGCTCGATTACTTTTATTTCGTCGCATCACGGGAGAAGTGGCCGCTCGTTACGCTCAGCCATTCGAGAACCATTTTAATCTCCCGTCACCCGAGAACGCACGCGACAAACATTTTTCTCCAACGGTAAATTTCATTATACGAAAATTCCTTGAACGCCGGTAGGTACGGAGGGACTCGGGGCTCGATGAAAAATTGCCTTTCCCCGTGTCGGGCCCGACAGCCAGTGCCTCGCACGTCGAATTCGCGCTTATTATTCCCTCTGCTGTCGGCGCGCGTCGCCCAATAAAAGTGCGTCAAAACGAATCCAGATGAAAATAAAACAAAAAAGAATTCACGCAACGAGCGCGCAACGAGGCCGATCGGAAAACGGGGAGGCTGCCGCGAGAGAGAAAGAATCGGTCCGCGTGAACAGGGAGAGAGAGGAGGATCACCGGAGCGTTTCCTCGCTGGCAGAGAGTTTTCATCGGGCGCGCAACACTCTGACAGCTTATTCCACCGGTCTGCCCACCTCCTGAACTGCCAACTGCCAAATGCCACTGCGCATTGAATCCGAACAATCAGCGCGTCGGGATTGGAAAAGGCTCCGCGGCCGCCGCGCGAGTCCTGTCAGAATACCGGATTAACGCGCCCCCGTAATACTCTGCAGTAGCGCCATGAAAACAGACCTATCCGAAGTATTTTCCCCGTTGTTAAGTGACAAAATTACATACGGTTCGACCCCCGGAAATCTTTGTGCCAAAAACCATGTCGCTCGTTCCCGTCGTTAAAATTCCTCGACCAAAGACGAGTTCCGAACGAAAAAGAATTCCCGAATCAACGTACGAAACAGAAAAGCACGTGACAATCCCCCGAGGACCTCTCGAATTATACCAATTGCACGCTGCTCGTGACCCTTCACCGAAACGCAATGCACAGAAAGAAAAAATGAGCGGGCAGGTGCGATTACACGCGAAAGCGTGCGCATGCAACGCGGCGAAATGTCATTGCCGGTGCGAACGGAGCAGCGGGAGTCGACCAGGCTTAACGGCCAGACACGCACGCACGAACGCACGCATACGTTGAGACGCGTGTACGCGATTTTAAATGGACTATTCGAATACCGCGCGTTTACCCGACTTCCGATCCGCGTCGATACACACGAACGCGCGTTTTTCTATGGAACCTCGAGCTGACTGAGACCGACCGAAGTCTGATACTAATTACTGGAATGCGGATTTCTATTGAAATAAAACATTTATGCCACCGCCTTTGGATAAACATTTCTTTTATCATTTAAACATTGAAATATCTACTTTGCTTTTAATGTTCTGTTGAGTCTCATATGTTACGTGCATTCATGATATTTGCAGACTTAATTCTCGAGCCTATTAGATCAAAACGAATGTAAGTACGTAATTGATTTGTGCGTACAATTACTTTTGCAGCAGTCTTAGGGATGCTTGGACGTTCCATCGAATTGGATTACTTCATCCGCTTTAAGCAGCAAATTTCGACTGCAGTCACCAGCTAATGAACCAAACCCGTGTGCGGTTTTCAATAAATAATGCCGGCATTTCGGCAGCCAATTTTCCCAGTACCCGTGAGCCGGTTGCGTTCGGCGAATTAATAATGAGACAGATACAGGCGGCAAACATAATATTCTGAGTGTCGGCGTTCCCATTGTTCGCCCAATCAGAGGAAGAAACTGGTGCGAACGTCCAGGTGCGAGATGAAAACGAGGGACGGGCCTTATCGCTTGTTATTATTCAACTGGGAATCAATCGAGCGGCGGCAAACACTCGGAAAGTGCGCCTTATCAGTCGATAATCGGCCACTCCTAAATGGTACCAGATCAGAGAACGCGTACACTCTTGCCAGCAAGTCGTCATTAACAAAAGTCACGAGAGAATCGAATCTAAGAACATTTCATCTGATTCGTCGTAGATAGACTGAAGATTCTATGCATTTGCAAGAGAATCAGAGGTGCAGAAGTATGATACGAATCAACATTTATGAACAGTAAAGGAAAGCTCGATCTAAATAAGAATTTTCTAATGCATTTGTTTAAACAATTTTCACGGAAACCCTGTATTTTCTTTAGGGAAAATGTAAGTTCGAAACTTTAACTATTGTTTAGTTAAACCTAACCTTAGCTACCTTGTATTAATATCGTAGATCGAGCTACCTTAAATTGATATAATTGTAGTCTAACATTTTACTTACCAACTTCGAGCAAACCTCGTTAGATCCTTTTGCCGAGTGAACTAATTCTTGTGCACTGTATAATAATTTATGAACAAGAGTGTATGCACGGATGATATACAACGCGTAAGCGGCAGTTGCGTCGCAATAATCACCCTATCACCTGTTGTCCATCTCTCTTTCCCTGTGGCGACACCTGTAACCGGCGACAACTATGCACGGGATATATATCGCATTAACAAATCTTCAGATAAGTCGAATTATCGCCGGTGTAATGATCGCGAGTACTGATCGAACCGCCCCATCGATTCTACGTGTCGCACAGTTAGTAATTACAGCATAATTCATACGTCAAGTGTCCAAGTACTCGATAAGGAATATCTCGCGTTGCTTAATTGTACTTGGGAAAATATTCTCGTTACAGCACAGAAATATCGCGTGAATAAACGAGAACAACGAAAAGGTACTAAATATTTATTTATTTCGACTGGAGAATGACAAAGGCTGAACGTTACGAATTTAATATTAATTTAAACTGACTTGACGATCGTATTTTACGTGATGCACAATACTTATGACCGTGCGAGCGAAGAATCATTTTCAATTAGAACGAGATCGGCGTCGATACGGATCGAGGTACAACAGAACACGCAAAGCCCTAAATCTAGAAACGGCCCGGGGAAATTGATCGAGCGATACGAACGGCGGTTTGCCGATTCCCGAAGGCTATCGTTCCGTTTCTCCGCGTTTATTATTTCAAGCGGGGTGCCACGGAGTCGAATGGATCTGTCGGTAGGTGTTAAATTAATAGCGAGCGTTAAACGCTCGTCGTGTGAATCGGTCAGGTGGCCGAGAACCGTGTCGTCCCGCGTTACGGGCGCGACCCAATCGGCTCTCGCCTGGTCGTCCCGACGACTCCGTTAATGAATTTCATGATTAGGCGGTTTCATCGGATACGAGGCGGGACCCCGGAACGAAAGTCGCGTTTCGTTCGTTTCGTCACCGGAAATTGGGAAAAGGAGGAAGGACCCTGGGCGACGAAGAACGCGAACTCGATCTCGCGAGCAACCCGCGCGGTGGTATACATTATTAATCGCTGTTACGAAGCTGTTCGGCGCATCGAGCAACGTTGATTAATCGGCGGCACGCTCGAGATTTTAATTAATCCTCGGGAGAGAGAGAGATCAGGATCTCGCTCGGCAATCCAGACTTTCTCGTCGAAGAAATTACTTTGCCCTCGATACGGAGAGAGGCCGCGAAGCGCGGCGAGGCAATCGGCAAACGAATCGAGGAACCCCCTCGATTCCCGAAGGAACTCGAGACATCCTGCCTCGCTCCTCGTGCACGCTTCGCCGGCTAACCGGCATTCCTCGACTACCACGTGGATCCAAGGGTTGCAACGTGATTAAGTTCCATCGAACAAATCTCCACTATCGATACCGATTTCAATTAGGCAAATCGTGCATTCTTACTCCGCGAAGAGAACAATTGTACGTCATCAGTCGATCTGAGGCTAATCGTGACTCGTCGTTGCGAAGGGGAAAAGGGGGATCGATTTTCGAACGGTTCCTCGGAAGCGTCGCAGACCCTCGGGGCTGAAACAAGAGGTGGAGGAGGCGGAAAAGTATTCCCGGCAAATATTTCCGTTTTTTCGCTGGTGGCCAACGAGGGGGCGAGAATAGACTCGGAGACGGGGTGGGAGTTCTGATTTCATTAGGCCCGGTGTTATGCGATTAATTAAGTCGCGAGCTCCGGGAAAAATAAGAGTAAAACCGGATCGATCTCTTTCTCTCTCCCTCTCTCCGTTCTCTCACCCTCCTTTCCTCTGATTCGCTCCCTTCGTTGTTCCTTCTGCCCGTTACCACTCGGATACGAGCGAACAGAGAAAACTGTGTTCTCAAGAAAAAATTAAGTAGACGCCGCTCTGCCTGCTGAATGACCGAAGTTCTCTTCGATTCTAGCCAACGATCTCATCGTACGATACGTTGTTTAAGTGTACGTAATGGAATTCGTACGAAGACTCGCGATCAGAAGTACGTAGTATGCACAGATGCGGATGATACGCGGCGCGTTTCTCGCGATGATTTCTCCCGTGGCCCGTCGATGACGGAAATTCCGTCGTAACGATATCACACTGGTTCGGAACGGCGCGATATTAACGACGCGACCGTGTTCGCTTTGTGAAGCGAACTATAACTGAATTTGGCCCCGTCATTTTATGCATCAGACTCGCCATGCCGGTATAACTGAATTCGATGGGTAACGCAATTACGCATCTTTGCCTGTGCAGATATACGTCGCGTTCTCTCTCTCTCTATCTATCTATCTATCTATCCGTCCCTATCTCTCTCTATCTCCCCCCACACCTACGGGAGAGCACCATTAATTATTATATACGCGCGTATAGCGTGTGTCAACGATACACTACTCCCCGCCCTCGGCCCGCGGATCTCGCCACCGCCGCGCCGCGCCGGTTGCCCCTACGGCGAATCGACCCAAAAATATCGCGAATTTCGAGCGTGCTGGGAAAAATTCGACTTTCCTGACCCCGGAACCGGTTTCCCTTTCCGTGGCGGCTAAACGCGCTCGGCCATCTAACGCTTCCGCTTTTATTTTGCACGCGTCCGATCGATCGGCGGGACGCGCGCCGGCCGGCCGCAAAATATGTCCACTGAATCGCGCGATTCCTGCCCGCACGCAGGACGACGAACCCTTTCGCACAAATGGTATCCCGCGTCCCTGTGTGTGCCGTGCGAACGCTGTGGCGGCACTCAATCAGAAGTCATAATACATTTACCGCGGGCTAATGAAGACCCGATGAAAGGCCGAGACCGACAGTGCCTCTCAACCGACGCGAGTCCGACGGATCGACGTCGCGCTGATCGAATTTACTGAAAAAATTTAAGATCCGCACGAGGTAAACGATGTCTAGCAGGATGATCGAATCCATTTTTTACGTGCCAATTCTGTGAACGATCAGAATCGGTTGGAACCGTCGGGAATTGATAAAGGATCGGAGAATCTTTTGAAGAGGTAGGAAAGTCGAGTCGCAAATAGACTCTCGGAAGAAAGGACGAGGAGCCCACGGTGGACAGACGGCTATCCTCCGCGGTAATCCTCGGAAATTAAAAATGCCCGCGGTTTTGAAAGGTTCCGTGGCGTTTGAAAGTCCGGCGAGGGGAACGAGGGGCTGTTTCACCCTTGGCTCGCGAGACCGATCTCTCTCCATTTACAGAAACTCCATCAAAGGGATCTCGCGCGTTGCGCTCTTCAGAGTTCGCCAGCTGTGCTCCGTAGGCGCCGGTGGCCAAGGGTGAAGTGGCGTCGAAAGCTAATGACGCTGCGGCGAGGACGTCGAAGAGGGTGAGCTCTTTTCGAGTCTGTTATGCGACAGTCGGAACCGGGGAAAGCCGGAAAAAGGGACATTTACCCGGTGCCGCCACGGTAAATGAGTATTTGCCTTTGTGAATAAATAAAATGCATTACAAAGTTGGCGAGCCTCGGCCGCGGAGAAAGAGACGACCGGGAAGGAGCAGCATGGAAACGCATCAGCCTCGAGAGCACTCGAAACAGGGAGAACGAAAAAAGACACCCGGAAAGGGCGAAGCTTTCCATGAAAGCTCGTAGAAAGGGTGGAGTCTACTCTCATCCGAATACGATCGTTGTAATCGAATCGTCTAGCTCGTAGCACGTTTAGAGAGTCAATCTCGTTACAAATCCTTGAAACAAAATCCGCTAATTTGGAACCTTCATTGTCTGCAACGAACACGTCTTTGACGTTTCATCGAAATCACGATGCAACAAAACCAGATGTAACATTTTTAAGAGACCGTAATCGTTACCTGCTTCTGTGGAAGCGAGAAAACAATTTCAAGAATGTCGCACAATTTTTATTCCTGAATCATTCAAAATAGAAGGAAACTGCATAGGAACTTTTTTGTATCTGGCAACTGAAGCTACAACTTTGTCTCAAACGTTTTTCGCTAGGACGAGAAAAGAATTTTTGTAATAAACAATTTTATNCTACTATTACCTACAAGAAAGGTCGTATACAATTTTTTTCTACCTCCAATACTACAGGACTAATCAATCAACTATTTCGTTCATCGCGAATTATTCCTTATCGAGTGGAATTGAAAGGAAATTGCATAGGACCTCATTTATAGCTGACATCTAAGGATACAACTTTAATTTGAAACATTTTTCGCTAATTACTGGTAAATTATTGGAATATACTGTACAGGATTTGCGCGCGTTTGAAGAAAACGATATTTCACATGCACCGGCCTAATACTAATCGCGCTGACGATAACGTTTCCGAGCGAATTGAGAGCAAAGTTGTCCAACTATGACGAGGAAACGTGGCCAGAACCGTGCTGGTATACAACGATATAGAATAGGAGAGTTCGAGGCAGTAGTGGAGATGGCGAAGGTTATAGGGCAGGGAGCAACATCTAAGACAATGAGATACGAGCCTTTGGAGTAATCCTCCGGCCTTCCTTGGCGTATCGACATTAATTCCCTTGCCCCCTGCTTTTAACCGGAACAGACGCACCCTGTAATAGGCAAGTTGGAATCCAATCTGCAAGTTTGCAAATTCGATTCGGCCCGTCTTGCAAGAAGAGCCAGCGAACGAGCCGAGTTTACTTGCCTTACGTCGCGAAATACACGAATCTTTCACAATCCAAAGGATATCTGAATTCGTGTTATACACAAGTTGACTGACTCCCTATAGACTGTGCCGATACACGGTTCATAAAGATTCAATAGATCGTTTATTATCCTTGTTCCGTTAAACGATTTCCAAACGTTATTTACAGAAAATGATCGATAAAACGTTTCTCTAAAATCATGTATTCTACATTCTTTGAAGAATATAATCATCGCCAAATCGAGAATCAAGATAAAAATGTATGTTTCTTTTATTTCATCTTATGTCTGTTATTGTTACTACATTTTTACTGTATTTTTTCTATTATGTTATAATGAGTTCTGCCCGTGACATAAATCATCATTATTATTATTAATATTATTTTTAGTACTATTATTATTATGTGACAACGAGAATTAAACGGAACGTTTATGTCGAATACTTTTCGATGTTAATAATCGAATAGACTTCTTATGAAACTGGGAAGTCGTCGGTTCGTTTAAATCGAGATTGTGTGAACGCGAGGGCGTAGAAAGGTATGATAGGAGGGAGAGAAAGAGCTTAGGTAGGTGCGTTAGGCTGGTGCCGTCTACGGTATAGTCGTACATCGCTCAAATTAGATTCCTTAGCTCGAGGGACGTCGTAAGGCTTGACGTAAAGCCCGAATAATTCTCGACGAAAGGATGGTATGCCCGAGGTATATACCTACGTGTCGGGGGCAGGCTGATTCCACAAACGAGGAACGCGCGTACACGCGTATACGTATATAGTATATCAACGGTGAGCCACAGTTTGTCAAGTGGAAAGTTTATTCGGGCAAATATACGTGACGCGGTAAAGGTAACGTTGTTTAACGTTCATCCGACCCGCGAGACGCCGTACACAGTCCTCGTCTTCAAACAGCAACCGTCGTTTCAATCTACGAGCCACGAGATCCACGTTTTTCTTTACAATTCGATTAGTAGGCCGGGGACCTTTATGCAGAATAAAACATTCGTAATATCAATTTGGAAAACGAAATGTAGACAAGAATTCTCTTTAACAATTACAATACGCTTTTGACCGTCTATATGTAATTATATGAATGCATTAAAAATAAATCCATGGTCTATCGATCGGCCTCGAGTTAATTTCGGAAGAGATGAAATTCAGTAAAAACATTAAACTTCGATAAGAACGAAGATTTCGCAGGAAGTCAGGCTTGAAATCAGCGAGGAAAGCCTCGTGGAAAGTTCGCGTACTCTCGACTCGAGTTCTTCACGGGGAGGGAGGGAGGTAGGTGGGGAGCGAGGGCCGCCCCATCCCGTTCGCATAAACGCAATAATTCGCATCGCAAGGGGTTGCGAGCGTGGCGTGCGCGTAAATGTAGTTATAAATAAATCTAGGAGCTCTTAATGCTTGCCGGTGGCTCGCTTCCGCGGCAAATAGCGAGACGCACGAGAAAGAGAGAGGAAGGGTTAAAAGCGGGGCGAAGAAAGCCGCGGAAGGGTGGAGAGACACACAGAAGGGTCGTCGAAGGGGTAGGGCATTCCCTTTGCCCGACGATCTCGACCAGTCGTCTTCGAGATGTTCCCACGTACAAATGTACAAGCTATTATGAACGAATTCTTCTTGAAAGAATTTGTTGAATCGAAATTTGCATGCGACTGCTTGGAGAACTTTTTGGGAACAGAGACGTTGAAACGATTTTGACGATTTGAGAGGAGCTCCGTTAGCATTCTGACGAGGCTAGTTAGCGCTCCGCGTGAAAGAAGACGCGAAATAAGCTTGCTGGCAACGAGGACGATTGTGGCGTTTCTTTTAATTCCCTTTTTCCCCCGCTTCTCGCGGCCGACGATCTCGTTTGGATAAGAGTCTGCTGCATTACGACGCATTCGCACGGTAGGCAAAGAACTCGTTACTTCGCACGCTCTCGGAAACGGTATTACAATTAATCGCCGTGAATCCCGTGGGTGCGAACCTGCGAATCTCCGACGATGGATACGAACGCGAGCCGCGCTTATTCCATTCACAGACTCGTTCTTGTTTTTTTTTTTTTTCTTTCTTTCCCCTCGCGGAGAAGAGAGCCTGCTCGCTCCCATCGATTATCGAGAAACTCGCGGATTCGCTCCCGAACCCGCTGCCGCGATACGCGTCGGCCCGTGTAAATCGCGATGCCGCGATAAACAAGCTTTCTCGCCAAGGGGGAACAAAGACCTTTGTTTCACGCCTCGTTGCAACCACAACCGTAGAATCGTAATTAAAACAGGAATCCGACGCCTCCGTTCAAGACGTTCGAAGACACATCGCGAATTTGTCGACGCCTCGTATGATGCAACGGACTCCTCGGCACCTGAACCATGCGTTCCACGTAGTCACAGAAAATACGATAAAAAGAAACGGAAAATTTAAATGAACACATTTTTTATATCGACGTCATATACGGTTGCCTCTGTTCTTTGTCGCGACTCGTTCCTACACGATCGAACTTCGATCGGGCTCTCGGGTCTGGAAGTTTTCGCGCGAATAAACTCGGAGGATACGAAGGATGCCGGCGGACGTCGGAGGGTGCACCGGGTGAAATGAGTCGAGAAATTGTTCCGAAGGAATTTATCAATTTTCTTTGAGGGATTCTAATTGTACTAATTTGTCGAGAGCCACCAGCGATCTCGCGAAAACGTCGCTGCCGCTGGAAGGGAGCCACGGAATTCTATCGTTTAATCTCCCGGCAGGGTCTTTCGGGTTCCTTTCGTACCGAAGTCGCGAGGCGATTCAGCCTACCGTGAGAATCGAGCTTTTCCATGCCGCTCGTTTGATCTCTCTCTCTCCCTCCCTTGATTTCCAACGAAGCTCGAGGCAACGACACAAGAATCGGTCGATCGTCCGTAGGAAAAATGAAAAACGAGTGTCCGGAGTTCGGCAAATTTGCGAGTGGCGAACGTCTCGAGTGGAACCTCGGTCGACTCGCTTCTCGGCGGTAGGAGAACGAAAGTACACGGGAACGTCGAAGGTAAACCCGGCCTGGTACTTATTTATTGTAGAACGAATATCTCTGGTATCGTGCTCTTTGCGAGGCCGGCCCGCCCACGTCGCGGATACTTATTCGGTTACGTTGCCAATTTATCGCTACTTATCATCTACACGAGAACTAGTTCTGTCCGTCCGTCGAACTACTGCGCTCCTTCTCTTTTTCCGACACCTCGTAAATAGACCGCCGATCTCATGCGAATACAGAAAAATTGGCAGAAAATTTTTAATTAAAATCTGCGATCTGCTTTTGACGAAACGAAACATCGAAGATATCTTTTGATTCTTGTTGCCAGGGTGGGAACAGGGGCAAAGGGAACGAAGTTCTAGCTGTCGGATATCGGCTCTTGGCCGTCGACAATCGAAAAGAATAAGGGACGGGGACGAGGGAGTGCGATCTCGTTGAGAGAAGGAGAGCACGAGTCGGGGAAAGAATCGAGAGCTCGGAGGCTGATATCAAAGCAAGGCAAACAATACGGCGAGATGCTGATGCGATTGTATTATGGCTAGTGGACCGGTGATCCATTGTCTCGTCACGTTCTACCCACTCGGTTCTTTTATCTCGATCCCCGTAATACTCGTATCTCGTCGTATCGAGTGAGCATCCATCGAAAGTAGCACGCTCTCGCGATCCGGAGGGATCGCGCGCGGAATCTGCCGAATCGAACCAAATCTATCTGTTTCTCTCCTCGTCCAGCCGCGTCTGTCGCGTATCACGGCGCGGGATTACGTGCAGAACGGGAGAGGGAACGTTTCCGGTTACGATCGAAGCCCGCGGAGATATGGATTGGCGAGCTTGTACGCGGCAATTAAGACGGAGGAAATCTCGTTGGGAAAAGGAAGGCGCGTGACGAGGCCGGATAAAATAAATGAAACACCGGCGCGGCGCGAAAGCGAAATTGGATACACGGAGCGGGCAAGAGGAACGACGAGTCGCCGCTCGGCGAAATTTATTTGGTTTTCATTCAAATCGCCTCATCTCGCATTTATGTATTCCGTGATATTGCACTTTTTAAACTCGCCTGCTTTCATCGTACGCTCGCTGGATATTAAGACCCCCGAGTCCCATGTATTAGTGGTATAAATTTACCCCGGGAACGACGTTAGATTCGTTCCCGAAACCACCCTCTTCTTCCTCCTCCTCTTCCTCCTCCTCCTCCTGCTCCTCGTCGTCGTTTTCTTCGCGGTATGCCAACGATTTGTATTAATTACGCCCGCCTCGAGACCGTTTCCACGGTACGAAATTTATGGACGACGCGACGGCTTCGTACATAATATGTACGTCGCGAACGTGGCCTTCGACGCGTACCACGAGTGAAACACTGAATGATTGGAAATCTTACGCGCACGCAAAATATTTTCTCTGTCCGTTACGCGAGGTTCGGGGAAAAAAGTGGAGGAGAGCCACGAGGCAACGTGCAAGTGGAACAACTTCCCTCCCGTCCCATTGTGGACGTTACTCGCGTTTTTTAATCGACCCCCACGAATTCTTTCGGTTAATTACGCGGATTTCCAATGCGCCCAGACCTCGTGGAATTTTTACGATTGCCCGAACCGAACCCGGCCCTACCGCCCCTGCCAGGCCGGGATTTGTACGACTGAAATATTCGAGGGATTTAATTTTATAAATGACCAAGCTGTCCCTGCGCAACGATCCCTCGGACCTGCCACTCCATCGATCTCGCCCCTTGTACCTTTCCAGACGAATTCGAACGAACACTGCCCACTTAGCTACTCGGCAAGCTGTACTCCGGGAATTATCTCTGATCATCCGTGACACGAGTTCTAAAGTCCTTTTAAAAATGAGGAAGGACCGCGGTACCACCGAACGGATCGACGGCGGTGACGAAGAAACCGAAGAGGACTTGCGACGATGAATCGAAGTCGTGGACGGAAACGCGAGGAAGAATTCGGTTTCCATAAATAATTCAAGCCCGGCATCTCTACCGGAACTTCTTTCCTTTTAGTCACGGCCGAAGGGGAGGTAAGAACCTAATCTTTTCGCAAAAGGGTTTCCGGGAGCACCTGAGAACCGTCGGAAAAGTCTTCGCCGACACCCCCTAAATACTTAATTCCATTTTCGCCTAATTGGACAGTTTTATTAAGGGATGCATATTTCAGATGGCGTTTTTATTATGTCTATTGGGAGCGAACCGTCTACCCTGCTACTCTTTCCCGCCGGGGTAAGCCGAGAAGAAGCGAAACGAACGCGAGCCGCGGCCGGGGATTCTGTCGGGGGTTGGAAAAAAATTAGATTTCAACCCTTCGAAAAATATTAGCACGCCCGGGAAGAGCGAGAAAAAGAGAGTAACCGTGAGGTGGACCTTCGGGGGTCGACGCAACCCTTTGCCGAGGGACGACCTCGCGTCCCTCCCCCTCCGCTATTGTCTCAAGGATTAAAGGGCGAACGTCTGACGTCTCGAGAACAAGCCACGGTCTTGTAACCTCTCTCCCTCCTAATTTTTTTCCACCCGCGGAGACGATGGGTCGCATTTGTCAGAGATAAGACCCGAGCGGCGTTACGCTCGATTTCATTGACCCGTCCCGTTTAACAGGCGAAACGAAAACGTTTAACGAGTGACGGGTGAAAAAAAAATCCGCGTTATTTTGTAGCGGCGGCGGCCGGGGGCGAGGAGGGAGGCGAGATAAGGTGGCAGAAAAGGGCGGAGGGCTCGTATAAATTTTAATAAGCCTCGTTCGCCGACCCTTTGAGCCCGGCGAAATGAACGAATTAAAAGTTTCTCCCGTTTTAGTGGTCTCGCGGTTGACATTTCGGCTCGCGCCGACGACGATCTCGCGGAATTACGCAACTTTCGTCGTTCCGAAAAACGCGCGGGACGACTCTCCGCGACTGGAATAATATTCGCCGCAAGCGTTATGAATTACGTATTACGAGACCTTTCCTCGATTCTCTTTTTTGCTCCTTAATAGGCCGTGGATCTCTGAATAAAACTTTAATAAAATTTTCTGTGTCGGTTCAGAGTCTAGGTGACGATTGCCTTTAATAATTAGACGTATCTCATTTTTAATTGTATATAATTTATTGTGTTTCTAATACGTGCGTCAAATATGACTTGGCGCAATTTTTAATTGAATCCGGCGACTGAGCTGGGATCAGAGATGATTTCAGTTTATGAACGAAACGAGAGAATGCGGGTCTTCGAATCGGAGAAACAGACGAATCTCGGGACACGTGTAACGTTCCCTCGTTAACCCTTTCACGAACGGTTCCTCGTCCCCTGCCTCGCGAGTCGCCGAGTAAGATTTCAATTAAACCAACCCCCCGGCACGACGGGGGATTAGCGATACCAATCCGTTCCGTGGCGGGCGGCGAAGACCTCGGTTATGACACGGCATAAATATCAATGTAAATTACCTACGCGCCGCCAGGCGAAAGGAGACCACGAAGACGTCTACGGTCTACGCGTTCCGACCTTTATGAACGCAATCATCGCGCGATTTTGCATTTACGAGGTTTAAATTGCTACCACCTACCGTCTTATTGGTATCACCTAGCGTCACGCGAATCCTTATCCCTTCCCACCTTTTCAATTAACGAGAATATACAATTTCCGAGCGCGAGCGTTCCGACACGGCTGCCTCAATATAATGACTCGTCTGCTCATTTTTAAGTGAACTTTCTCCACGAATCTAATACGACTGAATAATTATAATAGGAATCTCGGAAACATGATCGGTATCGCGATAGATTCGTACGTGTAGCTTCGTGTATCTCCATGGCAGCGCGAGTTTCGCGGAAGGAACGTGAGACTCGCGAGTCCAGGGGAAAATCGTCCTACGAAATCATAATTAACGGAATTATGTCGGGAGTAACTCGATACCTTTCCGAGTAGGGGAGAGATCCACGGCTTTCGAGGGGGCTTACGTCCGACGTAAGAACGAAGGGTTGCCAGAGACGTATCCCCCAACTACAGGAGTCGCGCACACGCGTTATTCTCGTCCGCCTTTAATGAACGTAATGTTACACGATATGCGCGAGCTACCTCGAAAAGGATCACTCGGACAAGCGTTCACTCTCCTTTTGATTGGATCGATACTGCTATCATTCCAGACTGAATTACATTTACCAGAATTGTCTATCTACGTATAAAGTGTATAATATTCGAATCGTCGTTAGAGAACATCGAATTTTCTATAAAAATCAGCATCTGTTTCAACGTTTGATTCAGTGCCGTCTTTCGACACGAGCAAAAGAAAGAGAACGGTGTTCGGAGCTAGAATAGACCGTCGCCCGTAGAAAAAGCGAGCACCGTTCCATGAACCACTTAGAGGTTGGAGTTTCGTAGCAGATCCGATGATCTTTGACCGAAGCAACGGAAGCGCGAAGATAATTGACGGCTTTCGGTAAGTAGCTCACGCACGGTGTAAACGCAGAAAATCCGAGGGGTAGATCCGTTTCAGTGTCGGATTCGAAGGAGATGTTCGCTTCTGGCGCGGATCGAGTGGTCGCGCGCGATGAGAGAAAAAAAGGGCGACCGGGGCCGTCGAAGAAAAGGCGAAAGAAGAGATGCAGGAGGGCGTTAACTGAACTTTAATGGAGATCGTAGATAAATCGTTCCGACCGTCGTTCAAAAGAACTCTTTGACGGATTACGCTTCGAATCGTATCTATCCGGTTCTTGCGTTTCTTTCGGCGTCTACCTGAGCGCCGAGGAGGGTCACGGACGAGGTGTTGCGGCACGGGTACGCTTCCAGAGGGTGACGAAGAAGTTTCCTGACGACGATGACACCGTCCCGTGACTTTCGCTCGGAATTAGTTACCGGGATTGCGAGGGAAAAATTGCAGGAAATGGAGCAGCGGTGAAAGAGAACAGGAAGGCGTTCAACAAGTCGAATAAAAAAGCTCATAAATAAAGAGGAGGAATTCTCTCGCCCCGCTCTCGAACCACCCTTTGGCCTTCACCCTCGCGCCACACCGTCTCTCGCACCCTCCGCGTTTCTGCGAATGTCCCCGCGGACACCTGTTGCTGCTCGCCGCCCTCCCGCAGCCGCGTCGAACAGAGAAACAGAGAAACGAAAGGGGACAACGAAGAGGGTAGGAGGAAATTGGAGGCATTCGCTCGATTGCTCGCCCGACGATTGTCGACCGAGCTGCCCGTTATTCGGATTCGACGCACGATTTACTCTCGATTTACTCGCAGAACGGTGAAAAACTAAGACAGCCTTGCTGTGATCGATTTCGTACTCGATCGATTACGAGGGATTTAATTAATCGAACGATCTACTTATCGAAGTATTCGAACGAGAACGAGTGGAAGGCGTTGTCACGTTGTCCCGTGGTCCGCGGCTCGGAGACCGTAAATACCGACGCGAGATCCGGGGCCACGAATTTTCAGAGGCAGCTGCTGATTCGTGATAAATGGAATCCCGAGAACGCGGCTCGGAGTGGGGATATTATGCTCTGGGGCTACCCGCTAATTACAGGGTGGCCTCGAATAAATTACGACCCGACGAAAACGCACGAGCTCGTTGGTGTAACGACGCGACGTCCTTCCTCGGTCCGAGGAACGCTCGATCGCGTTCTTCGCGTAATTCAGAGCCGACGCTCCGCCTCGGTATGCCTCGGCTAGTTCAACGTTTGTCTCTGGTATAACTCGTATCGAACAGTTTCATTCCTCGAGACTGTTGCCACTAGCCAGTGTTACGCAACGCGGAAGGAATCGACGAGTCGGAAACGAAACGAGGCGCCTTAACTCGCTTTAAATTCCATCTCTCTGTAGAACGAGCCGAGCGTTTCGAGTAATGAGAATTCGCGATGGAAAGCCAGGAAGACGAGTCGAGCCGGCTCGATTACTGAACTTTTTATTGCATTTCCATTTCGTTTCGTCGACAAAGAAAAAAGGGACGAAGCCTCGAGAGCAGGGAAAATTGCGAGCCTCGTGATTATGTGCGACACGCGGGAAAGGGGGTAGAGCCAGGGGAGATCGAGGGCAGCGGCGACGCTCTCTTTTAGTCGCGCGCGAACGTGTCTGAAATAATTCGGGGATGCGTAAAATCCAGGCTTGGCCCTATTTGCCGCGATAATCGGGGCGTGAGCGATTCTCGCAGAGACCTTTAGGGGTGAGAGGTGGTGTATAGAGACGCTCGCGGTACGTTTAGGGTGCATTCTCTCTGCGACAGTTGCCGAAACGTTTGTTTGCCGCGCAAAGAGTACCCGCCACCCGTGGCGATATCGACGGGGGCGAGAAATTGGGCGACGCCCCTCGGACGCGACACCCGCGGCGCGATTATGCGACGCGATCTTTCAGGTACGCTCGAGCGTGCCGCGCGACCTGCAAATAAAGTAGGGAAATTCGGGACGCACAGATATCGGATTAAGACCGGAATGGGAGATTGAGATCGATCAAGCGCGACTTGATACGTTTTTGTAAATCGCGAGGGAATTTATGAACCTACTGTTGAAAGGTTCCGGGAGTTTTTAAAAATTCGCGTGCGCCGGTGGTCGCAAGCTGGAAAGATAGAGAGAGGGGATATGGCCGCGGACGCTCATGCATAATGCATGGGAAACGTGGCGTGTATCGGTGACACGCGGTTCCGTTCCATCCTCGCGTCTTTTCCACGATGCCTCGACGACGACGGTGACAAACAGGTTTCCAGCATGCAATTCGTTACGCACGACTCGGCCAGCGCGTTCCGTCTCGCGGCTCGAGCGGAAAATCTTAACACCGCGCCGAGACACAAAGCGTGTACGGGAGCGGGACGGCGTAATCGCTAATTACCGGGTAACGATTATCTCGCGGGCTGAAAAAAAGGAAACACGCGGAACGAATGAAGTGGTTGTACGAACGCGCGAGGGAAAAGAGGAGTATAACAGGATCGGAGTTCCCGATCGAGAGCCCGCCATGCGTAACGGTCCTCGAGACCATTCTCCCGTGAGACACCATTGTTTAATTCGTTTGCCCTCCCCGTTTCAAGATCGGACCGGATTGTCTACGAAAAACTTCAATATACGAAGCGATGGTCGATCACATACTCCTGCCGTACGTTTCCTGTCTCCTGTCTCCTGCCATTGATGCATCGAGTCGGTGCATGTGACACATGTATTTCATTTAAGGATGTATTGGCTATACAGTAAATCCCAAAAGTTTATGCACTTTTGAAACGCATTTTTTAAAAAGAAATCAGACGTCGGAAGAATATTGCTAATAATAAACAACAAAAAAAAATTTTCGATTTTTCCGAGATTTTTCCAAGGGGTACCCCTTCAGATTTCGCGAAATTTTCGTTTTTTGCCAATAACTTCGAAACCGTAGGATCTACGGGAAAATTGCATCAGATCTTTTTTGTAGAGGACGACGAGATCTACAATTTCTGTATAAAAATTCTTCGCTAGCGTTAATAG